>NC_084561.2:13611323-13616323 GCF_033978685.3 Nerophis lumbriciformis
TTTGGTGCGCTGCGCTGTTCGTTGTAGTGGATCTCTGTTGCACGCGGCTGTTTTTTTTTTTCTCCGATGGCTTGTTCAATCGTCTTTGGTTTTGGTGCTGTGTCGTGTGCATTTTGTTGTTTCTTCTCCATGATGACGGTGAGTCCATAGCATGCTAAATGAATGACTGAATGATTATGTGAGTGGGTTTGATTCAACGTGAACAATTTATTTGATCCAGCATGACCCATTCGGTAATTCAATTACCGTATTTTTCGGACTATAAGTCGCAGTATTTTTTCATAGTTTGTGCGACTTATATATGTTTTTTTTCCTTCTTTATTATGCATTTTCGGCAGGTGCGACTTATACTCCGGTGCGACTTATACTCCGAAAAATACGGTAGTTTGATCTGACCAGGCTAAATTTATTGGAGGCATGTGAAGCTTGTGAACCATGACAAATCCATAAAGCATTGTACAAAGCTTGGGGTGTGGGGGGATTGTGGCTTATAAAAATTATGGGAAACACAATTTTAAAGGGGGCCTATTTTGCAAAACCAGCTTTTCTAACCTGATCGTACGTCCTTATGTGTATTTGGGATCTGCCTCAGTCCTAACAATGTGAAATCAAACTGGAGGAATTGCAGAGATATTTGTAAAACAATCTTGCTTCATTTCAACTTCTTCCAAACGATCTGTTTAGAATGTGTCTGTCCTGTGACGTTTTTCCGACCTGTGACGTATGCGGATATCACTTTAAATGGTAAAGGCCATACTTGCCAACCCTCCCGGATTTTCCGGGAGACTCCCGAAATTCAGCGCCTCTCCCGAAAACCTCCCGGGACAAATTTTCTCCCGAAAATCTCCCGAAATTCAGGCGGACCTGAGTAACGTGTCGACAGCCTGTTTTCACGTCCGCTTCCCCACAATATGAACAGCGTGCCTGCCCAATCACGTTATAACTGTAGAATGATCGAGGGCGAGTTCTTGGTTTCTTATGTGGTTTTATTGTTAGGCAGTTTCATTAACGTCCTCCCAGCGCGGTAACAACACACAACAACAGCAGTCACGTTTTCGTCTCCCGTAAAGCAGTTTGTCTGCCGTAAACAGCAATGTTGTGACACTCTTAAACAGGACAATACTGCCATCTACTGTACATGCATATGTGACAATAACATCTGCGGCTTTTAGAGAGTGCAGTGCACAACTGCGCACACAACAAGGAGACGAAGCAGAATGCATCATCAGAGAGGGTGTTCAGCATGGTTAGAAAAATAGTGACAGAGAATAGAACAAGGATGGACAATTCAACCCTTAACTCAACAATGAGTAGATGAGTGTTATGTGTGTGTATATATGTGGAAAAATAAATGAACACTGAAATTCAAGTATTTCTCTTATTTTTATATATATATATATATATATATATATATATATATATAATAAAATAAATATAAATATATATAGCTAGAATTCACTGAAAGTCAAGTATTTCTTATATATATATACCCAAAGGTCTTTGCATGAGTCCACCAACTTATTTAATTTGTAGTCCATACAACAAATTGCCCATTGTACAACACAAAGACCGAAAAAAAAACCTGTTGTTTGTTTCAGCCTCATCTGAAGTAAAAAAGTGCCTTACTTTTAACTTTTATGATTCGTGGCAATGCACCGTCAACTCGGAAGAAGTGTCTCTCTGTGTGTGCAAGGCATTTCAAAGAGTCCTGCCTCAGAAACCTGCGCCGGTAAAAAGATGGATTTTCTAATAAACCACTTTTAACGGCGGGCTTGGTGACTACTATTTATGGCTATGGAGGAGACAATGAAACGGTAAGTAATAACAGTAGGTTAGAAATGTGTTAGCTGCATTTGTTGTGTAGCTAACTTAACCTTATAATGTAAGACAATTGCGTCACCAAAATTTGAACAGTCCCACTGTGTTTGGTAATGGACGAGTAAGTTATATAATAGTTTGCGATGACGCACGTAGCACAACTGATAGCCTTTAGCCTCTGTTGAGCAGCAGTTCTTTACATAATATAGAATATTAAAGCATTTTACTGTCAAAATACACATGTATACGTCCAGGATCTAGCATTAGAAAGTTACAGACTGGCACATTCAACTTAATGGCAAAGACTACTTCCTTACTATGGAAACACACGGAGGACAAACTAAAAAATGAATGCATACTTGCAAATCAGACTTAAAGGGGAACATTATCACAATTTCAGAAGGGTTAAAACCATTGAAAATCAGTTCCCAGTGGCTTACTTTATTTTTCGAAGTTTTTTTTTAAATTTTACCCATCACGCAATATCCCTAAAAAAAGCTTCAAAGTGCCTGATTTTAACAATCGTTATATACACCCGTCCATTTTCCTGTGACGTCACACAGTGATGCCAATACAAACAAACATGGCGGATAGAACAGCAAGGTATAGCGACATTAGCTCGGATTCAGACTCGGATTTCAGCGGCTTAAGCGATTCAACAGATTACGCATGTATTGAAACGGATGGTTGTAGTGTGGAGGCAGGTAGCGAAAACGAAATTGAAGAAGAAACTGAAGCTATTGAGCCATATGCAAGCGAAACCGATGAAAACGACACGACAGCCAGCGACACGGGAGAAAGCGAGGACGAATTCGGCGATCGCCTTCTAACCAACGATTGGTATGTGTTTGTTTGGCATTAAAGGAAACTAACAACTATGAACTAGGTTTACAGCATATGAAATACATTTGGCAACAACATGCACTTTGAGAGTGCAGACAGCCCATTTCAGGCGCGCTAAGAACATATATTTTTCCACGATTTCAGCACTCAGGTTAACCATACCTAAATAGACACAAAATACTGCATTACACAAGACTACCCGAATGTACTCGAATGATTGAAAAAAATAAATGTTTTTAAGCTAAATTATTGGTAAACACAGTTTATGTATAATAATTTACGTAAAACCGCGAGCAATGAATAAAGTTTTCATCAATTAATATATTCTGTAGACATACCCTCATCCGTTCTCTTTTCCTGAAAGCTGATCTGTCCAGTTTTGGAGTTGATGTCAGCATCTGCTTTGAGTGTCGCAGGATATCCACACATTTTTGCCATCTCTGTCGTAGCTTAGCTTTCGTCGGTAAAGTGTGCGGAACAAACAACTGACCATTTCGTCGGCTTTCCCCACAGCCTCGTATTTTGAACAAATTTCGTCCAATTTCTTGCCACTTTCGCATCTTTGGGCCACTGGTGCAACTTGAATCCGTCCCTGTTCGTGTTGTTACACCCTCCGACAACACACCGACGAAAGTGAGAAAATGGCGGATTGCTTCCCGATGTCGTGACGTCATCGCTCCGAGAGCGAATAATAGAAAGGCGTTTAATTCGCCAAAATTCACCCATTTAGAGTTCGGAAATCGGTTAAAAAAATATATGGTCTTTTTTCTGCAACATCAAGGTATATATTGACGCTTACATAGGTCTGGTGATAATATTCCCCTTTAAAAGTGTAAGAAAACAAGATGTCACAACTGGACAGTACAGTTATTATCATTAAACAAAAAAACTAATGAACAATTATTACCACATGAGCACACCAAAGTATGGAATTTTGCTACCGTCTCGGTACTCATCCCTGGTCACGTTACTTCGTCCTATGAGATGCAAGCGAGCCGACCTAAGGTTAGGAAAACAAACAGGATGCTGCGCTTTACAAGGTTTCGAACATTTGTCAAATGTTCAAATTTGGCAGGAGTCTGCGAGTTAAAACCGTATCCAAAACCAGGCAAACACGTGTGCGCTCGCCGTTTTTCCCCGCCTCCCCTCCATCCAAGTCTGATGTGCACGTTAATTCCTCATTGCCATCTGTCCCTTCTGCACACACAGACCGGTCTAAAATGAGCATATCAGCGGCGACAGGTGTGCTCTCAGCAGCGGCTGTGACCCCACACACCACTCCGCTGCAACCCGCACGTCACAGAAGTCGCTGACACTTTGCAAACTTTTAGTGACGGGACTTCCCTCACGATCCTTTGACTTGACATTAATGAATAAAACATGCTACTAGTGTTGTCCCGATACCAAATATTTTGGTGCCAGTACCAAAATGTATTTCGGTACTTTTCTAAATAAAGGGGACCACAAAAAATGGCGTTATTGGCTTTATTTGAACAAAAACTCTTAGGGTACATTAAACATACGTTTCTTATTGCAAGTTTGTCCTTGAATAAAATAGTGAACGTACAAGACAACTTGTCTTTTAGTACTAAGTACCGTATTTTTCGGAGTATAAGTCGCACCGGAGTATAAGTCGCACCTGCCGAAAATGCATAATAAAGAAGGAAAAAAACATATATAAATCGCACTGGAGCCCGGCCAAACTATGAAAAAAACTGTGACTTATAGTCCGAAAAATACAGTAATCAAAATTACAAAATACAAAAATTACTCCTAATTTAGGGCTTCACGGTGGCAGAGGGGTTAGTGCATCTGCCTCACAATACGAAGGTCCTGAGTAGTCTTGGGTTCAATCCCGGGCTCGGGATCTTTCTGTGTAGAGTTTGCATGTTCTCCCCGTGACTGCGTGGGTTCCCTCCGGGTACTCCGGCTTCCTCCCACTTCCAAAGACATGCACCTGGGGATAAGTTGATTGGCAACACTAAATTGGCCCTAGTGTGTGAATGTGAGTGTGAATGTTGTCCGTCTATCTGTGTTGGCCCTGCGATGAGGTGGCGACTTGTCCAGGGTGTACCGCGCCTTCCGCCCGATTGTAGCTGAGATAGGCTCCAGCGCCCCCCGCGACCCCAAAGGGAATAAGCGGTAGAAAATGGATGGATGGATGGACTCCTAATTTAGCTGCTGACAAATGCAGTAACATATTGTGTCATTTACTTGTTCATTTACTGTTAATATCTGCTTATTTTCTCTTTTAATATGTTCTATCTACACTTCTGTTAAAATGTAATAGTCACTGTGGGGGTGGGGGCGTGGCCTGCGGACCTGCAGCGAAGCGGGGT
>NC_084561.2:13623823-13693823 GCF_033978685.3 Nerophis lumbriciformis
TTCTGTATTATAATTTCATCATTAGGGGCCTCTCTGGGCCCCCCTCCATCATGGGCCCCGAGAATCCGTCTCCTTTACCCCCCCTTTTCGGCGCCCCTGATTATAATATTATTTTTATAGTTGTTCTCTAACAAGGCTGGGAAGTGGACAGCTTGGCCACTTTTCGCCATTTCCAATATTTAACCTTTGACCTTTCTAGCGCCATACAAGCAGTACAAGTCATGTCCTTCAAGCTCTCGACTTCTGGTCATCAATGATCACAAGCCATCATTTCGCAAATGTCGGCGTTGTCGTCCCTAATTGATTTGAGGATCCGCGTGTCCTATTAATAATTCAGAGTGACGTAGATTAAGAATTTAACTGCCCGTCGTCATTAGAGTCATCAAATTGTAATAAAGGAGTGAGCTACATTTGCACTTAATTTAATCAAACTGACTTTTATGCCCTCTTTTTTTTTTTTCCTCCCAGACCGTATGTGCTGAGTTTTTTATTTATTATTTTACAGTCTTAAGTCTAGTCATCTGATTGACTAGTGCCTGATAAAATACAGTTACATATTGGAGAAAATGTTACCAAAAATTGCATGGAAACTTCTTTTGTGTCCTGTTTAAAAGGCTGCAGCGCCCCCTGTTGGCATAGAGCAGAAAAGGGCCTGGTTGGAATTGGCTTCATTTAACAAAGTCATGGTTTGTAATGGACACCACCAGCAGGAAACCACTTCTTTTTTCCTTTTTTTTTTTTTTATTTTTTTTTATGAACTTGTATGAAGTGAGCATTTTTTATTATCAGTGATCTGAGCTCTGTGGTTTCTCTCTAAAGAGATGCCCACTCAGGACATTCATCAGCGTAATGAAGCCGAGCTAATCTCAAATGTCATCAATTACTGCCTCATTGGAGTCGCCATATTTTTTTTATTTTTTTTTATTTTACAAGATGTTTTAAATGCATCAAAGAGCAGCAGAAAAAAAAAGCTTCAGTACACTGCAAAAACTGAAATCTAAGTAAGATTAAATATCTCAAATAAGAGTGATATTTGCTTATTTTCTGTCTGATAAGATAATTCTTCTCACTAAGCAGATTTTATGTTAAGAGTGTTTTACTTGTTTTAAGGGTTTTGGTCCTAAATGATCTCAGTAAGATATTACAGCTTGTTGCTGAGATTTGATGACCTATATTGAGTAAAACATGCTTGAAACTAGAATATCAACTGTTGCAAAGCTGTGTCATCAACACTCACAAGCATTGGCGTTGTTAGGCCTATTTTAGGGGGGCTCAAGCCCCCCTAAAATATTCTTAAGCCCCCCTACATAATTTGTTTTTTTTTTTTACAAATACATGCCGACATAGTCATTATAAAATGGCCCGAATATGAGTTTAAATAAATAATCATATAATCTGTTATTATTCACTCAGTTTCCCCTCACTTCGTAGCGTAAGGTAGAGAGCCCCTTTAGTGCGTCGGTATCCAATCCATTCCACTTGTTCATATAGAAAATGCCCACATCACTCAAATTCCAGTCCGCATTTTCTCTGCGACCTTGCTTGCGGTCCTGCAGGTGTACGAAGCACATTATCTTCCTTTACAATGAGTGAAGCTGCACAAAACCTTGTGTGTGCAATTGTAAATAATTTAGTTTTTAAGTTTTGTGTTTCTTGTAGGATCTATATAAAGTAATATACATTAGCCTATTGTTAAAATAATGAAAAAAACATCATTAAATATATTTGTTTTATTGTATTGTTACATTAATAGCTGTTGTATTATTATAGGATGGCTTGTTAAACATTTCACAGGATTTTCAGAGGGAGGAAAAACCAAGACATTTAATATAAAATGTAAAATGAATAAATACATAAAAAGAAAAAGAAAAAAAATGGTTAAAAGCCATCGTCCTGGGGAGCATTTCATTTCGTCCCGTGCATTTTTAAAAAATAATAATAATAATAACAATGAATAATTTCTAAGTCTTTGTTTGCCGTTTGTGAAGTTTTGTGCTTGCGCGTAACGTTCGCTCGCATCCTGTGCATCTCCTGGGGGCTAAGCCCCCCCTGTCCTTAAAAGCTAGTGACGCCCCTGCTCACAAGTATAAAACTACTATTTTAAAGTAATCATTCTTACTTCAAGCATTAAAAAAAATCATGCATATCATTATGTCAAGATAATGGCACTAGCATTTACTTCATTTAAGAATATTTTTCAACATATTAAGCAAAAACGTCTCTTTTTTTCCTCTACTAAGAAAAGTGCACTTGTTATTAGTGAGAATATACTTATTTTTAAGGTATTTTTGGGTTCATTGAGGTTAGCTAATTTTACTTGTTTTGGAAAGTCTTGACAAGCCAAATTTTCTTGTTCTATTGGCAGATAATTTTGCTTAATTCAAATAAAATACCCCTCATTTTTGTAAAAAAATTTTCTTGTTTTTGAACACTGACACAAATAATGGACAAAAATTGTCCCTTTTTTTTACCTCAACGGTTGAATCCCGAGTGTTCCACTCATGAGTTCCCTTTGAGGATGATGATGATGATAATGAGGATGATGATGATGAGCACACTTCTTGTTGGCAGCTGCAAAGCAACAAAGCAAGCTTAAGTGGACCTGATGTCTTTTTACCCATCCTCCCCATTTTGGGAAGTCCAGAAAAAGCTCACTGTCGTCATTCGTCACTCACATACAGTCGTGGTCAAAAGTTTACATACACTTGTAAAGAATATAATGTCATGGCTGTCTTGAGTTTCCAATAATTTCTACAACTCTTATTTTTTTTATGATAGAGTGATTGGAGCACATACTTGTTGGTCACAAAAAAAAACATTCATGAAGTTTGGTTCTTTTATGAATTTATTATGGGTCTACTGAAAATGTGAGCAAATCTGCTGGGTCAAAAGTATACATACAGCAATGTTAAAGGGGAACATTATCACCAGACCTATGTAAGCGTCAATATATACCTTGATGTTGCAGAAAAAAGACCATATATTTTTTTAACCGATTTCCGAACTCTAAATGGGTGAATTTTGGCGAATTAAACGCCTTTCTATTATTCGCTCTCGGAGCGATGACGTCACAACGTGACGTCACATCGGGAAGCAATCCGCCATTTTCTCAAACACCGAGTCAAATCAGCTCTGTTATTTTCCGTTTTTTCGACTGTTTTCCGTACCTTGGAGACATCATGCCTCGTCGGTGTGTTGTCGGAGGGTGTAACAACATGAACAGGGACGGATTCAAGTTGCACCAGTGGCCCAAAGATGCGAAAGTGGCAAGAAATTGGACGTTTGTTCCGCACACTTTACCGACGAAAGCTATGCTACGACAGAGATGGCAAGAATGTGTGGATATCCTGCGACACTCAAAGCAGATGCATTTCCAACTGGACTGGACGGATCAGCTTTCAGGAAAAGAGAGCGGATGAGGGTATGTCTACAGAATATATTAATTGATAAAAACTGGGCTGTCTGCACTCTCAAAGTGCATGTTGTTGCCAAATGTATTTCATATGCTGTAAACCTAGTTCATAGTTGTTAGTTTCCTTTAATGCCAAACAAACACATACCAATCGTTGGTTAGAAGACGATCGCCAAATTCGTCCTCGCTTTCTCCCGTGTCGCTGGCTGTCGTGTCGTTTTCGTCGGTTTCGCTTGCATACGGTTCAAACCGATATGGCTCAATAGCTTCAGTTTCTTCTTCAATTTTGTTTTCACTACCTGCCTCCACACTACAACCATCCGTTTCAATACATGCGTAATCTGTTGAATCGCTTAAGCCGCTGAAATCCGAGTCTGAATCCGAGCTAATGTCGCTATAATTTGCTGTTCTATCCGCCATGTTTGTTTGTATTGGCATCACTGTGTGACGTCACAGGAAAATGGACGGGTGTATATAACGATGGTTAAAATCAGGCACTTTGAAGCTTTTTTTTAGGGATATTGCGTGATGGCTAAAATTTTGAAAAAAACTTCGAAAAATAAAATAAGCCACTGGGAACTGATTTTTAATGGTTTTAACCCTTCTGAAATTGTGATAATGTTCCCCTTTAATATTTGGTTACATGTCCCTTGGCAAGTTTCACTGCAAAAAGGCACTTTTGGTAGCCATCCACAAGCTTCTGGCAAGCTTCTTGTTGAATTTTTTGACCACTCCTCTTGATAAAACTGGTGCAGTTCAGCGACATTTAGCATGTATTGTCTTTGTGTGATGATGTAAAGGAGGTGTGGTTGTAGTGTATATGAAGTATGTGTCAATGAAAGGGCATTTTATGACTTTTCTTAATTTGATTACATGCTATAGTATGATTTTATTGTCATCATTTTATTGCATGATTTTTGTATCCCTTTAATTTAGGTAGCCAGGGACTGCAGATGGAAATGAGCTATTTAGCTATAATCTGGTCATACTTGCCAACCCTCCTGGATTTTCCGGGAGACTCCCAAAATTCAGCGCCTCTCCCAAATACCTCCCGGGACAAATGTTCTCCCGAAAATCTCCCGAAATTCAAGCGGACTCAGGTCCATGCGGACCTGAGTCCGCTAACCCACAATATAAACAGCGTACCTGCCCAATCACGTTATAACTGTAGAATGATGGAGGGCGTATTCTTGGTTTCTTATGTGGGTTCATTGTTAGGCAGTTTCATTAACGTCCTCCCAGCTCGGTAACAACACACAACAACAGCAGTCACGTTTTTGTCTACCGTAAAGCAGTTCGTCTGCCATAAACAGCAATGTTGTGACACTCTTAAACAGGACAATACTGCCATCTAGTGCATTTGATGAAAGTACTTTTGTGTGTGCCACACAGCAATGCATCATCAGAGAGGGTACATGGTTAGAAAAATAGTGACAGAGAATAGAACAAGGATGGACAATTCAACCCTTAACTCAACAATGAGTGGATGAGTGTTATGTGTGTGTATATGTGGAAATAAATGAACACTGAAATTCAAGTATTTATTTTATATATATATATATATATATATATATATATATATATATATATATATATAATAAAATAAATATATATTTATAGCTAGAATTCACTGAAAGTCAAGTATTTCATATATATATATATATATATATATATATATATATATATATATATATATATATATATATATATATATATGAAATACTTGACTTAGTATTTCATCAAGTATTTCTTATATATATATATATATATATATATATATATATATATATATATATATATATATATGTCTTAATAAGGTTATCCAAAAAATAATGCTCGATACCGTAGTAGAGCGCAATATATGTATGTGTGGGAAAAAAATCACAAGACTATTTCATCTCTGAGATGAAATAGTCTTGTGATTTTTTTCCCACACATATATATATATATATATATATATATATATATATATATATATATATATATATATATATATATATATATATATACATCCATCCATCCATCCATTTTCTACCGCTTATTCCCTTTGGGGTCGCGGGGGGCGCTGGAGCCTATCTCAGCTACAATCGGGCGGGAGGCGGGGTACACCCTGGACAAGTCGCCACCTCATCACAGGGCCAACACAGATAGACAGACAACATTCACACTCACATCCACACACTAGGGCCAATTTAGTGTTGCCAATCAACTTATCCCCAGGTGCATGTCTTTGGAGGTGGGAGGAAGCCGGAGTACCCGGAGGGAACCCACGCAGTCACGGGGAGAACATGCAAACTCCACACAGAAAGATCCCGAGCCCGGGATTGAACCCAAGACTACTCAGGACCTTCGTATTGTGAGGCAGATGCACTAACCCTTCTGCCACCGTGAAGCATATATATATATAATACTTGACTTGGTGAATTCTAGCTGTAAATATACTCCTCCCCTCTTAACCACGCCCCCTCCCCCCACCTCCCGAAATCGGAGGTCTCAAGGTTCGCAAGTATGAATATGGTACAGAACATATCTGTCTTTGAGCTTAATGTTTCTGTGCATTGTCCCTTTAAATAAAGACTAAACTAACTAACATTTGTTGTTTTTTTTGACATGGACTTGTTTCTTCAGAATTGTCCACACGTTTAAGTCAAGACTTTCTAAAACCTTAATTTAACACTGCAAAAAGTCAGTGTTCAAAAACAAGAAAAAAAAAAATTAGGGGTATTTTATTTAAACTAAGCAAAATTATCTGCCAATAGAACAAGAAATTTCGGCTTGTCAAGACTTTCCAAAACAAGTACAATTAGCTAACCTCAATGAACCCCAAAATACCTTAAAATAAGTATATTCTCACTAATAACAAGTGCACTTTTCTTGGTAGAAAAAAAAATAAAAGAGACCTTTTTGCTCAATATGTTGAAAAATATTCTTAAATTAAGTAAATGCTAGTGCCATTATCTTGACATAATGACACGCTCGGTATTACATTTCTTGAAACCAGCAAACTTATACTAAAAACGAATTTATTGTTCTTAATGAAAAGGCAACAAGGCAACCGCTTGTTACTCTGTAATTTTGAGGAATGTATCTGAATATGCATGAACTATTTCTGTTCAAAATTGTTTGAAATGTCACATGTTAAATGTTTAAATATTATGTCATCTGTTTTAATTATGAAATTTTGTCAAAATCATGATTTTTTTTTTCATGCTTGAAATAAGAAATTATTACTTTAAAAAAGTAGTTTTATTCTTGTGAGTGTTGATGACACAGCTTTGCAACACTTGATATTCTAGTTTCAAGCATGTTTTACTCAATATAGGTCATTAAATCTCAGCAACAAGCTGTAATATCTTTCTGAGGTCATTTAGGACCAAAACCCTTAAAACAAGTAAAACACTAACATAAAATCTGTTTAGTGAGAAGAATTATCTTATCAGACAGAAAATAAGCAAATATCACCCTTATTTGAGATATTTAATCTTACTTAGATTTCAGTTTTTGCAGTGTAGCCTGATTTAGCCATTCCTTTACCACGTTTAACGTGTGTTTGGGGTCATTGTCCTGTTGGAACACCCAACTGCGCCCAAGACCCAACCTCCGGGCTGATGATTTTAGGTTGTCCTGAAGAATTTGGAGGTAATCCTCCTTTTGCATTGTCCCATTTAAAGCACCAGTTCCATTGGCAGCAAAACAGGCCCAGAGCATAATACTACCACCACCATGCTTGACGGTAGGCTTGGTGTTCCTGGGATTAAAGTCCTCACCTTTTCTCCTCCAAGCATATTGCTGGGTATTGTGGCCAAACAGCTAAATTTGTGTTTCTTACGTATTGAACTTATTGGAAATAAGATATTATTCATCATGATGTGAATCATAACTGACTTAACTATTTATGTAAAGAACTTGTTACGCCGGGGTCACATAGTTATGGATGTTCGGGAGCAGCATCCAGGTAAGAAAGATGTTTTATTACCATAACAAGGCAATAATACAAAAATAGGAACGTGCCGATGGCACGGGAAGCTATAGAGAAGCGTGGAATAACCAACATTACTGTTGCGTGTAGCAAACAAAACAGCCAGGCAGAGTGTGGCGAGAGGCAGGAATAAATAGCTCTCTGATTAGTGACCTGGAGCAGGTGAGCGTCCAGGCCACTAATCAGAGGCAGTTGAAAATAAACAGCACCAATGGCAACCAGGAAACACGAACCCGGGTGCTGAAAACAGAACTAAATCAACAACTAAGCAAATACTAAACTTAAACAAAACATGGTTGGGGCAACGGATCATGACAGACCTGTTGTATTCAGAATGAATTGATGATGTAAATGATGTACAAATGAAGAACAGGAAGTCAACATGAGATTAAAAAAAAAAAAAAAAAAATGGGGGTTGGTTTAAATAAACTCTGCTTCTTCTTACTCCTTTTTCGGACACGTTGTAAAGAAAAATGATAATATGTGATGTATCATATTGAAATAGTATACATGTTCGAAATAAACTACAACCAGCCAACCATGTTAGTACATAAATTGACGACTATGTAGAGATGAAAAGTGCGCAAACAATTCGAAAGGCTCTTTCTTATGAACCTTGAGAATCGATTCGCAGTTGCAAGCCATACGTTTGGGAGCCGTTCTATGTGCACATGCAGATATAGCGTCACTTGAATGGCAGCTGGACTAGAAAATGAGTCAGTCAAAGGAAACGTAGCATCATTTGTTTGTCTGTTTTTTGTGTTTTGATAAATTTTATTATTTTTATTTTGTATTTTCTGTTGTTTTTTTAATCCTTTTTTTTGTATCTATTTTTATTTGGGTTCCCTTTCCTAGTTCCTTGTTCTAAAGTAGTGTAAGTGTAGGCTTACTGTACACACAAAAAGCAATAAATCCCATTTCTACTCTTTTGCTCCATTCCAAAATTTAATGCTATATTCCGATATTCTAAATGTACTAAAGCAGCGCTAAGTAACTTTTCAACCTTCATAACCAAAGAAACGAAAAGTTTATTTTGAGGAGACAAAAAACAAAAAGGGAGGCTACACCGGATAAAAGGACAATTAAGGGTCAACAATTCAGCCAGCCATCTTTGAGCTGGCAGGCGTGAGAGTGACTTTCAATGCTCAAATCAAAATGCTAATGCCAATTTTAGCTAACCTGAAATTTGCGTGGTAGCAATAAATAACCACAATTTTGATATTTTGCAGTTCCACACTACTTATTTCGAGAGAAAAAAACTCTTCCACCAGTGTTTCTTTGCTTCTGATACATTTTTGGTAGTAATAATAATAATAATAATAATAATAGATTTTACTTGTAAAAAGCACTTTACATTGAGTAAACAACCTCAAAGTGCTAGTGTATTAAAACAAATACAAATAAAAAGATAATTCAAAATATAAAAAATACAAACTAGTATGCTTATATCTAAAACAAAAAAGGCTTTTTTAAAAAGAAGGGTTTTTAAGCCTTTTTTAAAGCATCAACAGTCTGTGGTGCCCTCAGGTGGTCAGGGAGAGCGTTCCACAGACTGGGAGCGGCAGAGCAGAAAGCCCGGTCTCTCTAGTAGCATCATGTTTGTAGCGCAATCCAAGATAATTTCTTGATAGTGTCTGCTATTTAACATCGGCATAGCCATTAGAGACATAATATTTGTGTCATTATTACAGCGTACATCATGTCAGTTTAATTGTGTGCTAGTCCTCATAGGAAATGCAGTCTTTCGTCTGGCAAAACACTACCGCTTTAGTCCACTGGCGCCGCCAAAATCAACCAAAACTGAAAGTTCTTAAGCGGGGCTTTCATTTTTTCAAAATAAATGTTTCCCTATGGTATATTTCTCCGTTTTTATCAAGAATAATTGTTGTACATTCTCGGGTAGCAGGTTATGGTTTGCTTTGTGCATACTTTTAGAGGTTTAGAAATACACTAAATCATTGAATTTCAATATTTTTGATTCAATAAATAAAATGGTGGAGGTGCAAAATAAGCAGCCAGACAATCGCATGGTGATTTAGCTCAATGTTTACATGGCTGCAACAACGGCTGAGGATTGAACTTGTGCCTTCGGACACATTTTTTACGGAAAAAAATGGGAAAGTCTGCTACATAAACCTTTTATTGTTGACAGAGCAAATACAAAAGGGCCGGGAAATATGGTTGCTGAAAAATGATATACAGTAAAAGACATTGACAGTCATTGCTTTTCCTTAACCTATTTTAACGGCTTTTGTTAAAATGTTCTGTGTATAAATTCTATTTCCTTTAGGCGCTTACTTACAGATTGGTGACTCCATTTTCCACCTGTTTGTTCTTTGTTTGTTTTGCCGTGCATTGTCTGTTTTCAGGACATAATTCTTTAGATTGTCTGTCTTCACACTTTGATGTTTTCCTTGGTCTACCACAGGGGTCGGCAATCCAAAACGTTGAAAGAGCCATATTGGACCAAAAATACAAAAAACAAATATGTCTGGAGCCGCAAAAAATTAAAAGCCGTATATAAGTGTTATAATGAAGGCAACACATGACGTAAGTGTGAGATAACTCCTGGAAATGACTGGCTTTTCGTGGCCAAAGGTATAGATGTGTGTGTCCAAGTTAAAGGAAACGGCAGGCTGTCTTCTTTAAATAGATTTATTACAATCTTTGGCAAGTTAGGTAATGTTTGCTGTGGTCTGGAACAACATGGCACACAAACAACCATCTGAAATGCAGCCAATATTACACACAGATAATGTGTCATGAGACATGCAAAACTAAATTATATACAAAGAGGATACAAGTAAAATATGTTAAATGAGCTCAAATATACCTACAAATGAGGCATAATGATGCAATATATACATATAGCTAGATAAATAGGAGTGCAGTGATGCACTGACCAAATATGCCTGATTAGCACTCCAACAAGTCAATAACATCAACAAAGCTCACTTTTGTGAATTCAAGCACAGTATAAAACTGTTGATGGACAAAATGAGACAAAGGAGTGGAAGATTTTACATGTAAACAAACTGTTGCGTCACAGTCCACACTATGGTGAGTTCAAGAACTGCCGAAATTAGTAGGACAAAACGATGTTCACCAAATACTCTCATCAGTGACGCATACACACAAACATATTAAACAGTGGGCTTTCTAACAAGTGGGAAGGTTTGTGTCATGTTTGTCTTCAAACAAAAAACATACAAAAACAAAAAAAAAATGTATTCCCCCATCTTTTTCCGTTTTCGATCCTTTTTTAAAAAATGCTCCAGGGAGCCACTAGGGCGGCACTAAAGAGCCGCACATTGCTGACCCCCGGTCTACCAGAATGCTTGCCTTATACATCCTTCCCATGGTGTTTGTATTCGGTCCAGGTTTTAGACACAGCTGCCTCTGAATAATCAACATATTTTGCAACTTTGCGTGAGGATTTACATTCTTGAAAAAGTTTGATCATCCTCGTCTTTGTTTCAACTGAAATCTCTCGCGTTGGAGCCATGATTCATGTCCATCCACACGGTGCAACAGCTCTCCAAAGTGTGAGCACTCCTCTTTAGCTGCAGACTAATGAACAGATTCAATCTGATGTTGGCTTTAAAAATGAAAATTCTCAGTGTGAGTCCATATTTTCTCAGAATTTAGTGACTACATATTTGTTTAACTCTGTTTGATATAAACAATGAAACTTTTACTGACGACTACAATATATTTTCTTGATTTATTTTGTTGTTCCTTAAAACCAGAAAGATGCCTTTTGAAATGACTACAGTTTTTATTCTACTCAACTGAACTGAATGTAAATCCTCCAAGTCTCATCACCTTTGCCAGGGGTTGTATACACCGTATTTTCCGCACTATAAGGCGCACCTAAAAACCACAAATTTTCTCAAAAGCTGACAGTGCGCCTTATAACCCGGTGCGCTTTATATATGGATTAATATTACGATTCATTTTCATAAAGTTTCGATCTCGCAACTACGGTAAACAGCCGCCATCTTTTTTCCCGGTAGAACAGGAAGCGCTTCTTCTTCTACGCAAGCAACCGCCAAGGTAAGCACCCGACCCCATAGAACAGGAAGCGCTTCTTCTTCTACTGTAAGCAACCACCCGCCCGCATAGAAGAAGAAAAAGCGCGCGGATATTACCGTACCGGTACGTTTCATTTCCTTTGTGTGTTTACATCTGTAAAGACCACAAAATGGCTCCTACTAAGCGTCAGGGATCCGGTTCATGAAAAGACGCAATCTCTCCATCCACACACGGATTACTATTTCACAGCAACTGATATTCCTGTGAACCGCACTGTGGATACAACGGGAGCACGTACGGTGAATATTCGCACCACAGGGAATGAAAAGTCATCCTTCACTGTGGTTCTAGCTTGCCATGCTAATGGCCAGAAACTTCCACCCATGGTGATATTCTTTTTTTTTTTTTTTTTTTTTTTTTTTTTTTTTTTTTTATGATATGTGATATTCAAAAGGAAGACCTTGCCAAAAGAGACCTTTCCAGCCGGCGTCATCATAAAAGCTAACTCGAAGGGATGGATGAAGAAAAGATGAGCGAGTGGTTAAGGTAAGTTTAAGTTTACGCGAAGAGGCCGGGTGGCTTTTTTCACGCAGCTCCGTCCATGTTGATATACGATTCCATGTGCGCCCACATCACGCTGGTTTTAATATATTATTAAAGTTTGACTGACCTATTTGACTGTTTTTTTGACATTCCTTTAGCGCAGTTAGATGCGGCTTACAACACGGGGCGGCTTATAGGTGGACAAAGTTTTGAAATATGCCGTTCATTGAAGGCGCAGCTTATAACCCAGGGCGCCTTATGGTGCGGAAAATACGGTACTCTCTCCTGTCAAAAACTGGCTTGTCAGAGGAGATGCATCAGTTCGGTCAAAATGTAATTGGCACAAGGGCATACAAGTGTTTAAAACATGTTGCTGTAGTACTGAAGACTATGGACTGGACTCTCACACTATTATGCTAGATCCACTATGGACTGGACTCTCACACTATTATGCTAGATCCACTATAGACTGGACTCTCACATTATTATGCTAGATCCACTATGGACTGGACTCTCACACTATTATGTTAGATCCACTATGGACTGGACTCTCACACTATTATGCTAGATCCACTATGGACTGGACTCTCACACTATTATGTTAGATCCACTATGGACTGGACTCTCACACTACTATGTTAGATCCACTATGGACTGGACTCTCACACTATTAACTAGATCCACTATGGACTGGACTCTCACACTACTATGTTAGATCCACTATGGACTGGACTCGCACACTACTATGTTAGATCCACTATGGACTGGACTCTCACACTATGAACTAGATCCACTATGGACTGGACTCTCACACTACTATGTTAGATCCACTATGGACTGGACTCACACTATTATGCGAGATCCACTATGG
Source organism: Nerophis lumbriciformis (assembly GCF_033978685.3). Taxonomy (NCBI): domain Eukaryota; kingdom Metazoa; phylum Chordata; class Actinopteri; order Syngnathiformes; family Syngnathidae; genus Nerophis; species Nerophis lumbriciformis. The sequence continues at coordinate 13,636,664 of NC_084561.2, forward strand.
ACTGGACTCTCACACTATTATGCTAGATCCACTATGGACTGGACTCTCACACTATTATGCTAGATCCACTATGGACTGGACTCTCGCACTATTATGTTAGATCCACTATGGACTGGACTCTCACACTATTATGCTAGATAAACTATGGACTGGACTCTCACATTATTATGTTAGATCCACTATGGACTGGACTCTCACACTATTATGTTAGATCAACTATGGACTGGACTCTCACATTATTATGCTAGATCCACTATGGACTGGACTCTCACACTATTATGCTAGATCCACTATGGACTGGACTCTCACACTATTATGCTAGATCCACTATGGACTGGACTCTCTCACTATTATGCTAGATCCACTATGGACTGGACTCTCACACTATTATGCTAGATCCACTCGACGTCCATTGCACCGGTCGCCAGGGGGTGGGGGGATCCCCACATCTGCGGTCCCCTCCAAGGTTTCTCATTGTCATCCCATTGGGTTTGAGTTTTTTCTTGCCCCGATGTGGGATCTGAGCAGAGGATGTCGTTGTGGCTTGTGCAGCCCTTTGAGAAACTCGTGATTTAGGGCTATATAAATAAACTTTGATTGATTGATTGATTGATTGAAGATAAGATTAGATTATTCCATTATTGCTTTTCTCCTTGTATTTGTTGAGTAAGCATGTGGATGTTGTCTCAGAAAAAATACAAATAAAAATATTTGTGTAAAAGCATTGTCACACATTGAACGGACTGCACCAACGCCCGGTCGCTGCTCCTCCGTGCTGAAAAGGCAGATTCAACCCCTTGATAGCAGCATGCGTCAAGTCTATCTGATTGTATATCTGTCGGCAAAGATTGAATGAAAATATTGTCGTAAGAAAAGGGACAGAAGAAATAAGGGATCAGTAAACAGAGTTCGCCTCAGGTGAAGGTTTCGAGAAATTCGAAAAGTTGCATGCCGCACAGAAACATTGAACTAATTATCGCGAAGCTCTTGATGCAGGGTTCATTGCAAGTCCTTGGACTGTGGCATGAGCAACCACAATTTCCGAAATTAAAAAAAAAAAATACAGATCAAGGGAGCTGTCACAATCTGATAATAATGCAAATGATACTGTACTCCCACTGTACTATTCCCAAGAGCGTAGTACACCTAAATGGTAAAGGAGAACCAGCCTCGATAAAGGATGAATTTCCAAGTGAAGTATTTTAGACCCAAAATCAAAGTGGTAAGAGACGATATTTCCCAATGGTCACTCATAATACAATAAATAGCATGATTATGGTGTACTTAGACCAGACCAATTGCACCATTCTTGGACCCACTTAACACCTAAGCGTAAGAACTCTGCACTCTGATCTCTGCTAAAGTTCAATACGCTTTCACTCGTTCGGCGCGACTTGGAACTTGGACCACCAAGACAGAGTTGGAATATTATCAAGTTTTACTAAAGCTTTAGGAGATCAGCTTAACCAATACATTCATATTGGCTACTCTAGTTGATCTGACACTCAAACGGAAGAGCCAACTTCTTGCACATGAAGAAAGCCCCCACCTTTCCGGAAAGGAACACGGCCTCATTGTTCTACTACAGATAAGACAAAAGGGAGTATTCCATCTCCTACAGTGCAAGCCTTCAAGGTAACACACATAGTTTACTTGCGGACATAAGATAAAAAATAGAAAGAGTACAAATGGAAAAACACTAGCTATTTTAAACATGACTATGAGTACAGAAAGAACTCTTAAACATACATGCATTCTCCACAATAACTGTCGAATAACTTGACTGGGGCTATAAGAATACGATTGACTCAACTGGTCCTCACTTAATGTTCATGATGAATGGACAAGAATGTCCCAGAGGAAGCAAAATGGGGACCAACGCCATATGTTCTTCCATTCTTCACCTCCTGCTGATGGGCCTTCATACTTTTGTCCATAAAGAGAATATAACGTTACACACAAAAAACCCCTACGTTGTGTATAGTCTATCATAAAAGCTTTAGTCAACCTAAAGTGAAGTGCGTGCATTCATAAAATGTCAAGCAAATTGCTAAATTGAGCAAATAAAAGCCCAGATTACATCTATTGCAGCCATATCAAGAGGAACGATGGATTTGGAATGTAAACTACGCCATATGGAATGCATTTAGAGAGATTAGGCTCTCTTATGCGACACAGGTGCATGGAAGTACGGAGAGGCGAGTACATGCAGGGAAAATCTCATGAGCGCAGATCTGAATGTGAAGATACAGTCTCAGTAATAAAGTCTTCAAAAAGGTGTAATTTCTGATTGTATCTGTGTATAGAATTCTTCAAAAAGAATGTAGTGGAGTACCATGTAAGTCACACTGAGTCATACCTGCAGTGGGTAGAGATAGTGTCTAAAGCATACACACATTTGTACAACCTCCACTTGTGAGACGTTAATGTTTAAAATCTACTATAAAGAAATATGAAAATGCATACTAGCCAAGTCATCGTGTAAACATTATTTTTGTAATACTCATGTAAGATCATTAGATATAAGAGTAATTCATACCTGAGTTCAAAGCGTTTGGTGAACTGTCAGCTGCATGTGTCAACTTCAAGAGGAAAATTATATAAAAATTATTTGTTTGGTATTTTTAGCATACAAAAAAATCTGTGATTTTTATCATCTATGACAATCAAAGCAAGTGGCTACACCACAGCCAAGCACACAATAACACAAAAGCAGACATATGTATTAAGTATTTTTAATAAATTTAAAAAAACACATTTATCAATATAAACAAGTATCAATAATTGTAGTTGCATATTACTTACATATACAAAGTTTCCACGGCAGAAGCGTACTAGAAATTATCTAGTAACAAATGTGTCCGCACCATTCAACTTACACACAATAGCACAAAAGCAGACATATGTATTAAGTATTTTTAATAAAAAAATAAAAAAAACATTTATCAATATAAACAAGTATCAATAATTGTAGTTGCATATTACTTACATATACAAAGTCTCCACGGCAGAAGCGTACTAGAAATTATCTAGTAACAAACGTGTCCGCACCATTCAACTTACACACAGTAGCACAAAAGCAGACATATGTATTAAGTATTTTTAATAAATAAATAAAAAACACATTTATCAATATAAACAAGTATCAATAACTGTAGTTGCATATTACTTACATTTACAAAGTCTCCACGGCAGAGGCGTACTAGAAATTATCTAGTAACAAACATGTCTGCACCATTCAACTTACTGTGTGATTAGCTTAGTTTAACAAACTATTGTGGCCAAGGGATGTTGCCCAAAAAAAAAATAACCCTCCACTTCACCCTAAAGATAGCATAAGTTCAGTCCAGACTGTTAATAATAAATTGTTTCATGTTTTCATATGAAAAGTAGGGTGTATAAAAACAGAGTTTTGACTAGATACACTATATTGCCAAAAGTATTTGGCCACCTGCCTTGACTCACATATGAACTTGAAGTGCCATCCCATTCCTAACTCATAGGGTTCAATATGATGTCGGTCCACCTTTTGCAGCTATAACAGCTTCAAGTCTTCTGGGAAGGCTGTCCACAAGGTTGCGGAGTGGGTTTATAGGAATTTTCGACCGTTTTTCCAAAAGCACATTGGTGAGGTCACACACTGATGTTGGTCGAGAAGGCCTGGCTCCCAGTCTCCGTTCTAATTCATCCCAAAGGTGTTCCATCAGGTTCAAGTCAGGACTCTGTGCAGGCCAGTCAAGTTCATCCACACCAGACTCTGTCATCCATGTCTTTATGGACTTTTCTTTGTGCACTGGTGCACAGTCATGTTGGAAGAGGAAGAGGCCCGCTAGGTTCACAAGGTTGGGAGCATGGAATTGTCCAAAATGTTTTGGTATCCTGGAGCATTCAACGTTCCTTTCACTGGAACTAAGGGGCCAAGCCCAACTCCTGAAAAACAACCCCACACCATAATTCCTCCTCCACCAAATTCCACACTCGGCACAATGCAGTCCGAAATGTACCGTTCTCCTGGCAACCACCAAACCCAGACTTGTCCATCAGATTGCCAGATGGAAATCACTGAGCTCCTGAGAGTGGCCCATTCTTTGGCAAATGTTTGTAGAAACAGTCTCCATGCCTAAGTGCTTGATTTTATACACCTGTGGCCAGGCCAAGTGATTAGGACACCTGATTCTGATCATCTGGATGGGTGGCAAAACACTTTTGGCAATATAGTGTTGTGGAGGGGGGCGTGGTCTGCGGGCCTGCCGCAGAGCGGGGTGTTTTAGGACCGGCCTCGAAGCCAGCGGCAGGTGAGTGGATTGCCCAGCTGGGGCTGGTTATCTAATCACCTGTCGCCCTTATTAGCAGCAGCTGGACCGAGACACGTTGTTGGAGTTGGAGACAGAGAGAGAGCACGAACAGAGACACGCCGGACTGAAAAGTCTTAGATATACATTGTTGGAAAGCACATCATACTTTTGTATGAGAAATAAAAGACTTGCTCCAACCTGTCTACCGGGCTCACGAAAGATCTGTCGGCACCAGGAGAACCCTCCCACACTCAGAGACTTCCACAAGTCCACAAGTGTATTTATTTTTTTAGTCTCACGGGTGCATCTACGGCTTGTCCTTTTACATGTTTTTTTTTCAAATACGACATACTGAATGCGTTATTTTCTACTAATGTGAAGCACACGTTGGTAATGTGCAATTATGATGTATATATGTCAAATCAATATGTTAATTATTAATTAGACTCAGTGGTGAATTAGCACCGACAGACCTTTAACAGATGAATAAAGCCCTCTAATGGGGAGCCATTATAAATCAAGCAAAGTGGGTGTTTACAAAGCAAAGTGAAGAGGAGTGGAGAGGGCCCTTAAGGGGCTGAAAAGAGAAAGTGAAAGCAGGATGGCAATGAATCGTGGGAACTAAGAAGAGATACTCGAAATTAAAAAAACAAATCTCTTGTGATGCATCTCCAGCTGCGGTTGTGCTGGCACAACATGGCATAACATAACCACCACCTGGAGTTCGGAAATACTGTGTACACATAGGTTAGAGGTTACTATCAATAGTGGCCATTTTTCACAAATGTAGAGTAGATAATCAATTAATTTCCGAGAGAAAATGAGATGTTCAGCACAATCCCATTCAAGATCAGACAAACATTACAGGGAGACAGAAAAAGAATCGCTGACGGGTCTGCCAACTTCCGGCGCCCCTTTACAAAAATAAGGTGAGAAACAGGTAAACGTTGGGGAGGGTGGAGGGGGGAGGGGGGGGGAGTAAAAAAATATTCAGTCAAAGGCTGGACTCCAGGAAGGGGGTCCAGACTGAGGCCAAGGAAAAAAAATCAATAGCCATAGTAGGGCTGGGCGATATATCGATATACGCGATATATCGTGGGTTTGTCTCTTTGCGATATAGAAAATGACTACATCGTGATATCGAGTATACGTTCTCACGCAGTTGCTTTTAGCTGCGGGCATTACACTACAGGCTCTCCTCACACTTTCCTGTCTCTCCTTCTCACAGACAGCAAGCGCACCTTCTTACACACGTCACATACTGTCACGACATGCATCACAAACGTATACGTCCTACCTGAGCAGAGAGGTAGCAGCATGGCTAACGTTAGCTGTGATGCTGTGAGTGGTAATACAAGAGAGAGAAGGTGCGAATCTGGTAACAAATGGAGGAATAATTAATTCCCAAGAAAAACAGCAGGGGGTCCATCGTCTGGCGGTGGTTTGGCTTCAAGTGGGAATATGTCGAACAGACAACCGTAATTTGTCAGGTGTGGGGCAAAAGCATTGCTATAAAAAGTAGCATTACTGCTGTAGCAAACAGTTCAGGGTGTCCCAAGTTACCGGAGTGTGTTAGGTAAGGAGGAGGACTTTTGTCCCTCCAGAGTTGCCGTAGGGCTGTGACGTAGGGTGTGTGTGGTTGTGGAAGGAAGTGTGTGATGTTGACATTATAGAAGCGGTGGCTCCGAACCTGCTCTAATGTCTCCCGTTTATTATTTTATTAGATAAGTACACTGTATAGGCAAACCCAGGACACTCGGCTACTCTGCAAATATGTAGCATCATTTGAAAAGTCACCCGCTAGACAATGAAGAGGACTTACTCCGCATGTCAACATCTCCGTTTGGTGCCACACGCCCACACCATCAAAATGCCGAGGCAAACATTTCCAGATCAACACCGTATGAAAAAAATAGTGATTTTTTTTAGTAGTGATTTCCTTCTCTGCGTGAAAGTTTAAAATGAGCATATATTAATGCAGTATGAAGAAGAATGTTTTAATGTAGACACATAGAATCATCATACTGCTGTGATTATATGCATCAAGTGTTCATACAAGGCTAAGGCAAAATATCGAGATATATATCATGTATCGCGATATGGCCTTAAAATATCGCGATATTAAAAAAAGGCAATATCACCCAGCCCTAATAGCACACATAAACAAGTTACATAGAATCAACAAAACTTGCAACAGACGGAAGGGAGTGGGAGCTACGGAGGCCGGCTTCTGCTGTAGGGATTCAAGCGTCGAGAGTGTTGGATAGGGTGTGTGTGATGCATGTGTGTGTGTAAGACTGCAGCACGCGTCTGTTCCGCGGCCTTGGTGTGATTGCAGCCGCCAGTCAGTCCAAAGTCAACAACAACAACAACAACAACAGGTGTGTGTCCATGAGAGACAAGAAGGGAGTTTGTTGAGTCTTCGCCGCACTGTCCTTCGGGAGAGTCTCCAAGCCAGGGAAACAATCCAAGTTAGAATGTTTTGTATGAGAGTGAAAATAAAATTGGCTTTTCACTCTAAATTGTCTAGAACTGGTCCTCAAAATACTTTGAAGAAAAAGACGAAAAAAATGTCCAAAATAGACCATTCATCGGCAGTGCGCCCTATGGTCCGGAAAATACGGTAGTTTTAATTCTGGTAATGATTTACATAAAGTGTATAAAGTTTGGGGCGGTATAGCTCGGTTGGTAGAGTCATACTTGCCAACCTTGAGACCTCCGATTTCGGGAGGTGGGGGTGTGGGGGTGTGGTCCGGGGTGGGGCTGGGCGTATATATATATATATATATATATATATATATATATACACACACATATATAAATATATATATATACACACATATATATATATATATATATATATATATATATATATATACACACATATATATATATATATACACACATATATATATATATATACACACATATATATATATATATATATATATACACATATATATATATATATATATATATATATACACACACATATATATATATATATATATATATACACACACATATATATATATATATATATATATATATATATATATATATATATATATATATATATATATATATATATATATATATATATATATATCCTGAAAAATATGCAAACAAAACTGTGTTTAGATAATTGATACTTCAAACTTGCATAAATAAATATTAAGGAATATAACATAACTTGGCTTCTGAGAGCTTCAAAATGTAATGAATAAAATGCTAAAGTTGTTGATAAACAAGCAATTATTTTAATAATTAAATATGGTCATTTTAAATTAATTATTATGATCATTTAAAATTAATTATTTCAAATATGTTTATTTTAATGTATAATTCTATGGCTGGATGTAATAAGGACTCAGAAAAAATACAAATAAAAATACAATTATTTTTTAGCAAAATATAGTAAAAATGTATTTAGGTTTTTTTTTAAATTTATTAATAAATATATTTATTTTTAGGTAAGATAAACATAATAATACAATTTATCTCTAGTCTGGCTCCTCTCTGAGCTGCCACCTTAACGTGGTAGAGGAGTTTGCGTGTCCCAATGATCCTAGGAGCTATGTTGTCCGGGGGCTTTATGCCCCCTGGTAGGGTCTCCCAAGACAAACTGGTCCTAGGTGAGGGATCGGACAAAGAGCAGCTCGAAGACCTTTATGAAGAAAACAAACAAGGAACCCAGATTTCCTTTGCCCGGACGCGGGTCACCGGGGCCCCCCTCTGGAGCCAGGCCCGGAGGTGGGGCACGATGGCGAGCGCCTAGTGGCCGGGCCTGTCCCCATGGGGCCCGGCCGGGCACAGCCCGAAGAGGCAACGTGGGTCCCCCCTCCAATGGGCTCACCACCCATAGCAAGGGTCATAGAGGTCGGGTGCGATGTGAGCTGGGCGGCAGCCGAGGGCAGGGCACTTGGCGGTCCGATCCTCGGCTACAGAAGCTAGCTCTTGGGACGTGGAACGTCACCTCGCTGGGGGGAAGGAGCCTGAGCTAGTGCGCGAGGTGGAGAAGTTCCGGCTAGATATAGTCGGACTCACTTCGACGCACAGCAAGGGCTCTGGAACCAGTTCTCTCGAGAGGGGCTGGACTCTCTTCCACTCTGGCGTTGCCGGCAGTGAGAGGCGACGGGCTGGGGTGGCAATTCTTATTTCCCCCCGGCTCAGAGCCTGTACGTTGGAGTTCAACCCGGTGGACGAGAGGGTAGCTTCCCTCCGCCTTCGGGTGGGGGCACGGGTCCTGACTGTTGCTTGCGCTTACGCGCCAAACCGCAGCTCAGAGTACCCACCCTTTTTGGATTCACTCGAGGGAGTACTTGAGAGTGCTCCCCCGGGTGATTCCCTCGTTCTACTGGGGGACTTCAATGCTCATGTTGGCAGCGACAGTGAAACCTGGAGAGGCGTGATTGGGAAGAATGGCTGCCCGGATCTGAACCCGAGCGGTGTTTTGTTATTGGACTTTTGTGCCCGTCACAGATTGTCCATAACGAACACCATGTTCAAACAAAAGGGTGTCCATATGTGCACTTGGCACCAGGACACCCTAGGCCGCAGTTCCATGATCGACTTTGTAGTTGTGTCATCGGATTTGCGGCCTCATGTTTTGGACACTCGGGTGAAGAGAGGGGCAGAGCTTTCTACCGATCACCACCTGGTGGTGAGTTGGCTGCGATGGTGGGGGAGGATGCCGGACAGACCTGGCAGGCCCAAACGCATTGTGAGGGTTTGCTGGGAATGTCTGGCAGAGTCTCCTGTCAGAGAGAGTTTCAATTCCCACCTCCGGAAGAACTTTGAACATGTCACGAGGGAGGTGCTGGACATTGAGTCCGAATGGACCATGTTCCGCGCCTCTATTGTCGAGGCGGCTGATTGGAGCTGCGGCCGCAAGGTAGTTGGTGCTTGTCGTGGCGGTAATCCTAGAACCCGTTGGTGGACACCGGCGGTGAGGGATGCCGTCAAGCTGAAAGAGGAGTCCTATCGGGTTCTTTTGGCTCATAGGACTCCTGAGGCAGCGGACAAGTACCGACAGGCCAAGCGGTGTGCGGCTTCAGCGGTCGCAGAGGCAAAAACTCGGACATGGGAGGAGTTCGGTGAGGCCATGGAAAACGACTTCCGGACGGCTTCGAAGCAATTCTGGACCACCATCCGCCGCCTCAGGAAGGGGAAGCAGTGCACTATCAACACCGTGTATGGCGAGGATGGTGTTCTGCTGACCTCGACTGCGGATGTTGTGGATCGGTGGAGGGAATACTTCGAAGACCTCCTCAATCCCACCAACACGTCTTCCTATGAGGAAGCAGTGCCTGGGGAGTCTGTGGTGGGCTCTTCTATTTCTGGGGCTGAGGTTGCTGAGGTAGTTAAAAAGCTCCTCGGTGGCAAGGCCCCGGGGGTAGATGAGATCCGCCCGGAGTTCCTTAAGGCTCTGGATGCTGTGGGGCTGTCTTGGTTGACAAGACTCTGCAGCATCGCATGGACATCGGGGGAGATACCACTGGATTGGCATACCGGGGTGGTGGTTCCTCTCTTTAAGAAGGGGAACCGGAGGGTGTGTTTTAACTATCGTGGGATCACACTCCTCAGCCTTCCCGGTAAGGTCTATTCAGGTGTACTGGAGAGGAGGCTACGCCGGATAGTCGAACCTCGGATTCAGGAGGAACAGTGTGGTTTTCGTCCTGGTCGTGGAACTGTGGATCAGCTCTATACTCTCGGCAAGGTCCTTGAGGGTGCATGGGAGTTTGCCCAACCAATCTACATGTGTTTTGTGGACTTGGAGAAGGCATTCGACCGTGTCCCTTGGGAAGTCCTGTGGGGAGTGCTCAGAGAGTACGGGGTATCGGACTGTCTGATTGTGGCAGTCCGCTCCCTGTATGATCAGTGCCAGAGCTTGGTCCGCATTGCCGGTAGTAAGTCGGACACGTTTCCAGTGAGGGTTGGACTCCGCCAAGGCTGCCCTTTGTCACCGATTCTGTTCATAACTTTTATGGACATAATTTCTAGACGCAGTCAAGGCGTTGAGGGGATCTGGTTTGGTGGCTGCAGGATTAGGTCTCTGCTTTTTGCAGATGATGTGGTCCTGATGGTTTCATCTGGCCAGGATCTTCAGCTCTCACTGGATCGGTTCGCAGCTGAGTGTGAAGCGACTGGAATGAGAATCAGCAACTCCAAGTCCGAGTCCATGGTTCTCGCCCGGAAAAGGGTGGAGTGCCATTTCCGGGTTGCGGAGGAAATCTTGCCCCAAGTGGAGGAGTTCACGTACCTCGGAGTCTTGTTCACGAGTGGGGGAAGAGTGGATCGTGAGATCGACAGGCGGATCGGTGCGGCGTCTTCAGTAATGCGGACGCTGTATCGATCCGTTGTGGTGAAGAAGGAGCTGAGCCGGAAGGCAAAGCTCTCAATTTACCGGTCGATCTACGTTCCCATCCTCACCTATGGTCATGAGCTTTGGGTTATGACCGAAAGGACAAGATCACGGGTACAAGCGGCCAAAATGAGTTTCCTCCGCCGGGTGGCGGGACTCTCCCCTTAGAGATAGGGTGAGAAGCTCTGCCATCCGGGAGGCGCTCAAAGTAAAGCCGCTGCTCCTCCACATCGAGAGGAGCCAGATGAGGTGGTTCGGGCATCTGGTCAGGATGCCGCCCGAACGCCTCCCTAGGGAGGTGTTTAGGGCACGTCCGACCGGTAGGAGGCCGCGGGGAAGACCCAGGACACGTTGGGAAGACTATGTCTCCCGGCTGGCCTGGGAACGCCTCGGGGTCCCACAGGAAGAGCTGGACGAAGTGGCTGGGGAGAGGGAAGTCTGGGCTTCCCTGCTTAGGCTGCTGCCCCCGCGACCCGACCTCGGATAAGCGGAAGAAGATGGATGGATGGATGGATGGATGGATCTCTAGTCTGGATGATTTAGTTCTTGTCACCCTGTTGTCCTCCCGTCAATAGGGAGATTTTCGGGAGAATATTTGTCCCGGGAGGTTTTCGGGAGAGGGGCTGAATTTCGGGAGTCTCCCGGAAAATTCGGGAGGGTTGGCAAGTATGGGTAGAGTGGCCGTGCCAGCATCTTGAGGGTTCCAGGTTCCACCCCCGCTTCTGCCATCCTAGTCACTGCCGTTGTGTCCTTGGGCAAGACACTTTACCCACCTGCTCCCAGTGCCACCCACACTGGTTTAAATGTAACTTAGATATTGGGTTTCACTATGTAAAAGCGCTTTGAGTCACTAGAGAAAAGCGCTATATAAATATAACTCACTTCACTATAACACTATCAACCAATTTGTGAACAGCTTGTAGATCATTTACGATGGTAGCCTTATTATCATGAAAATAAAAGTTAAAGTACCAATGATCATCACACACACACTAGGTGTGGCGAAATGATTCTCTGCATTTGACCCATCACCCTCGGCCACCCCCTGGGAGGTGAGGGGAGCAGTGAGCAGCAGCGGTGGCCGCGCCCGGGAATCATTTTTGGTGATTTAACCCCCGATTCCAACCCTTGATGCTGAGTGCCAAGCAGGGAGGTAACGGGTCCCATTTTTATAGTCTTTGGTATGACTATGAACTCACAACCTACCGATCACAGGGCGGACACTCTAACCACTAGGCCACTGAGTAGGTGCACGCAACACCAGCTCATTTTCGGTTTGGTAAGGCAATGTTTTTCAACCTTTTCTGAGCCGAAGCACATTTTTTTCATTGAAAAACATGAAAAAACATTAAGAAATTAAACTCAGAAGCCGATATTGACAGTTAAAAACAGTTATTTGGAGTTTGTTGGTGTTTTCCTGTGTGTAGTGTTTTAGTTCTTGTCTCGCGCTCCTATTTTGGTGGTTTTTCCGCTTTTGTTGGTATTTTCCTGTAGCGGTTTCATGTCTTCCTTGACCGTTATTCCCCACACCTGCTTTGTTTTCGCAATCGAGACTAAGTTGTGCGGACGCTATCCTTACTATTATGTTGGATCCACTATGGACTGGACTCTCACAATATTATTTCAGACCCACTCGACATCCATTGCATTCGGTCTCCCCTGGGGGGGGGGTTACCCACATATGCGGTCCTCTCCAAGGTTTCTCATAGTCATTCACATCGACGTCCCACTGGGTTGAGTTTTTCCTTGCCCTTATGTGGGCTCTGTACCGAGGATGTCGTTGTGGCTTCTGCAGCCCTTTGAGACACTTGTGAATTAGGGCTATATAAATAAACATTGATTGATTGATTGATATCCTTCCTTGTAGGGACATTGTCGATCGTCATGTACGGATGTACTTTGTGGACGCCATCTGCTCCACACGCTGCAAGTCTTTGCTGTCGTCCAGCATTCTGTTATTGTTGACTTTGTAGCCAGTTCAGTTTTAGTTTCGTTTTGCATAGCCATCCCTAAGCTTCAATGCTGTTTACTTTTTGTTTAAAGGAGAACATTATCACCAGACCTATGTAAGCGTCAATATATACCTTGATGTTGCAAGAAAAAGACCATATATTTTTTTAACCGATTTCCGAACTCTAAATGGGTGAATTTTGGCGAATTAAACGCCTTTCTATTATTCGCTCTCGGAACGATGACGTCACAACGTGACGTCACATCGGGAAGCAATCCGCCATTTTCTCAAACACCGAGTCAAATCAGTTCTGTTATTTTCCGTTTTTTTCGACTGTTTTCCGTACCTTGGAGACATCATGCCTCGTCGGTGTGTTGTCGGAGGGTGTAACAACACGAACAGGGACGGATTCAAGTTGCACCAGTGGCCCAAAGATGCGAAAGTGGCAAGAAATTGGACGTTTGTTCCGCACACTTTACCGACGAAAGCTATGCTACGACAGAGATGGCAAGAATGTGTGGATATCCTGCGACACTCAAAGCAGATGCATTTCCAACGATAAAGTCAAAGAAATCTGCCGCCAGACCCCCATTGAATCTGCCGGAGTGTGTGAGCAATTCAGGGACAAAGGACCTCGGTAGCACGGCAAGCAATGGCGGCAGTTTGTTCCCGCAGACGAGCGAGCTAAACCCCCTATCGACCCTAGCTTCCCTGGCCTGCTGACATCAACTCCAAAACTGGACAGATCAGCTTTCAGGAAAAGAGAGCGGATGAGGGTATGTCTACAGAATATATTAATTGATGAAAATTGGGCTGTCTGCACTCTCAAAGTGCATGTTGTTGCCAAATGTATTTCATATGCTGTAAACCTAGTTCATAGTTGTTAGTTTCCTTTAATGCCAAACAAACACATACCAATCGTTGGTTAGAAGGCGATCGCCGAATTCGTCCTCGCTTTCTCCCGTGTCGCTGGCTGTTGTGTCGTTTTCGTCGGTTTCGCTTGCATACGGTTCAAACCGATATGGCTCAATAGCTTCAGTTTCTTCTTCAATTTCGTTTTCGCTACCTGCCTCCACACTACAACCATCCGTTTCAATACATTCGTAATCTGTTGAATCGCTTAAGCCGCTGAAATCCGAGTCTGAATCCGAGCTAATGTCGCTATAGCTTGCTGTTCTATGCGCCATGTTTGTTTGTGTTGGCTTCACTATGTGATGTCACAGGAAAATGGACGGGTGTATATAACGATGGTTAAAATCAGGCACTTTGAAGCTTTTTTTAGGGATATTGCGTGATGGGTAAAATTTTGAAAAAAACTTCGAAAAATATAATAAGCCACTGGGAACTGATTTTTAATGGTTTTAACCCTTCTGAAATTGTGATAATGTTTGAAAAACCCTGTGGTAAAGCACACAAAGCTGAACAGATGTTTCCAAGAAGGGACATAGTCAGTGGTAAAATCCAAGGCGATGATGTAGCCTCGTAGGTCAGGTGGGAAGAGGGCCTTTTAGCAGAATTCTGCTCGGGGGCTCCAGGGATGTCAGCACCAGCACCGCTTGGCAAGTCTGGGAAACAAACACAGGCTGTCTGTCCGCCTGTTTCCTGAGGTTCCTCACAAGTGACAGCTTTCCATTCAGCAATCTGCCCGCTCCGCTGATTTGAATGGGATTGTTGTTATATGTGTGTGTCAGAAACCAAATGTGCAAGAGCTGCAGGTCTGTGTGAAAAATGTGTGTGTGAGTGCGAATGCCCGGCAGACGGTATTTTAGCTAAATATTTTTAGTTCCCCGACTCCAGCTGGCAGGGAAGCATGACGTTGGCGGCCAAAAATAACACGAGTTAGCTGCAGAGAGGTCGACGTCATCCCGAATAACTTCATGAACTATAAATCATTTGTCCCCTTCAATTAGGTCGATCAAACATCACGCCGCCCCGTTCTGATGCATTAGAGAGAGAAACTGTGCGCAGCGTTTCGCACATCAAGTTCGTTCAGACGTTGGATAAATGGCGGACGTTGCCACGCAGCGGACCGGAGAATCCATCAAGGACCCAATTTGACTTGGCTTTTCATTTGTCTGATTTGTTAAACCTCTATTACGTTAATTCTGGCCTACTCGTCACCACATGTGCATGCAAATGATGTAGTGATTTGATTCTCTTCAAAACTCCATTTTTTGGGGTACACTGCAAAAAGTCAGTGTTCAAAAACAAGAAAAAAAAATACAAAAATGAGGGGTATTTTACTTGAACTAAGCACAATTATCTGCCAATAGAAGAAGAAAATTTGGCTTGTCAAGAATTTCCAAAACAAGTAAAATTAGCTAACTTCAATGAACCCGAAAATACCTTAAAATAAGAATATTCTCACTAATAACAAGTGCACTTTTCTTGGTAGATGTCATGACTTGGTCCTGGGTGTTTGCTTTTCCGGAATGCAACGGAAAGTTGGCTCGGGCGAGACGGGAATGTAAATACATGATTTATTTAATATATCAAAATAAAGTACAAACGAAAAGCGCACACAGTGGCGGAGAACAAACTATGAAACCAAAAGACTATAGCAAAAAAAAGTACAAACGAAAGGCGCGCACAGTGGCGGAGAACAAACTATGAAACCAAAAGACTATAGTATTAATAAACAAAACTTACTTGGCATGGACTAAAAGGAGCAGCATGAACGATGGACATGAAATCAAGTGTCAGAAATGTGCAGAGCATAATTGTGGGATGTCGTCAGAACGACAAACTGAAAACAATGAACTTAAATACTATATACATGATTAACGAAAACAGGTGCGTGACTCAAAACATGAAACAGGTGCGTGACGTGACAGGTGAAAACTAATGGTTGCTATGGTGACAAAACAAAAGTGCACAAAAAGTCCAAAAACAAAACCGAACATGACCAAAACAAAAACATGATCACACAGACATGACAGTAGAAAAAAAAAAAAGAGACTTTTTTTCTCAATATATTGAAAAATATTCTTAAATTAAGTGAATGCTAGTGCCATTATCTTGACATAATGATATGCGCTCGGCATTACATTTCTTGAAACCAGCAAACTTATACTAAAAACTAATTTATTGTTCTGAAAGGAAAGGCAACAAGGCAACCGCTTGTTACTCTCGGGGTCTCCTAGCCGCTCAGGCAAATCATATTGTCTAAAAATGCATTTTTCCATCGATAACATGACATCATCGCGCCAAGTGCGTGCTCTTTCAGTCAATTAGTGCGCATATATACAGCCCGGCCCCCGGCTAAAACATTTTTAATTGTAATTTTGAAGAATTTATCTGAATGTACATGAACTATTTCTGTTCAAAATTGTTAGAAATGTCACATGTTAAATGTTTAATTATTAGCTGTCAGTTTACTGTACTGTGCCAACTGTACTACTATATGAGTACGTATTTTATATAGTTTCATTGAAAATAAAACAGCAAAGTCCATTTGGCTGTCATCTGTTTTAATTATGAGACAAAATTGTGTCAAAGTCATGATTTATTTTTTCATGCTTGAAATAAGAAATGATTACTTTAAAAAAGTAGTTTTATACTTGTGAGTGATGATGACACAGCTTTGCAACAGTTGATATTCTAGTTTCAAGCATGTGTTACTCTTACTGGTGAAAAAAAAAGTTGAAGATCCCAACCCTAAACAACGGCTACCAGGACATTAACATAATTGGGGGCTTGTCCGGGACCTCTCTCATATATTTAAAGACACATCTGTCTGTCTTTATTCCTTATTAGTATGAACATTTCAACTATTTTTTAAATTGTTTATGTTTTTTCATTCATTTCATTTCTAAGATGTAATACAGGTCCTTAAATGAGCTGTGTTCTATTAAATGGACCACGGGCCTCACTTTGAACACCACTGGTTTACAAATCTCACCAGGAGAGTAAAGTATTGCCAAACAATGGAAAAGTGTCTCCAAGCTGTTTTCAAGTTCTTAGCACTTATGGAAGTGATAGTTTGGGTTGCTGTGTGTTTATACTTGTAGAGAGTGGGTGTTCAAAGCGCACCATTTACAACACGGTGCCATTTTCTTTACGGCCCGCAGCACATCCTAAAAATAGTTTTGAAAAAGATTAAAAAAATGAAAAATGAAAAAGTTGACTAACACAAAGCTGCCACGCAGACTATTTGTTTATTTTTATTTTTTTTTCATTGGTCAAAAAATAATAATGAATCAAAATTAATGTTATGAATTATTGATTTATTCAAGGCTCCGATTATTTCACATCAAATATTCCACTTTGAAATATTTTGGGGGGGGAATATTGCATATTTTGTGTGTTTTGTATACTCTTTATTTTGACAAAAAGGGTATAAACAAAAAATTATGAAAACTTAAGTGTTAAATAGATCTGAAGTTGATCTAGAGATTTAAGCACGGAAAGTAAAATAAAACAATGTATGAAGAAAGGAAAACCCTTCTACGCAAAACACAAACGGCCAATGCAGAGGACACAAGTTCCCAGAGAAGAACATCAATTTAATGATTTTCTTTATTTTATAACAGTCATAATTGATTTAATCGGATTATCACTTTTAATCGATTATTCGTGCAGCCCTAAAGGGAGGTATTCCACTGCATTGTAAAGATAAACCTCCATTAGAATAACAGCAGGTATTTTTTACTTATTTTTTTGCCATATCTGGAAACAGCTGATGAAAACCGCTTGGAAAACGGCAAACACAACAAACAACTTTGACTGTTGCCCACTGTGGGTCAAGTACAGATTAGAAAACACTAAAGCTGGACTGGCAGCTAATCAATACATTTGCATGTCCCAATTCAGTAACTGGACAAGGACAGAGAAGGGGAATCAATTTATTGTCAAAAGAATCCTTTGAACTCACTGAACTGACCATCACACCTGTCAACCCTTGCATTTTAATAGGTTCACTATTAGCGTAACACATATAGGGACTGATAAACATGAAGGACACCCATGTCTAAGAGACCTCACAGCAGGCACAAGACATTGATACAATGTTGTCATGACTTGGTCCTGGGGTTTAGTTTTTCTCGAAGGCAACGGAAAGTTGGCTCGGGCGAGACGGGAATGAAGATACATTTTTTATTTAAAGACTATAAATACAAAACAAGGAAGTAAACAAAAGGCGCGCACAATGGCGGAGAACAAACTATGAAACCAAACACTTGCACAAAGGCAAAAACTATGAACAACAAAAAACACTAACTGTGGCTTAATAAACAAAAAACTTACTTGGCATGGAACCGGCATGAAAAAAGAGCAGCAAGGATCATAAGGGTGTGGAGAGTGTGCAGAAGCATAAATATGGGGATGTCACCAGAAAGACAAACTGAAAACACTGAACTTAAATACTACAGACTTGATTAACGAAAACAGGTGCGTGACTCAAAACGTGAAACAGGTGCGTGACGTGACAGGTGAAAACTAATGGGTTACCATGGAAACAAGACAAGGAAGTGAAAAGCCAGAAACTAAAGAGTCAAATAACTAAACAAAACATGATTACACAGACATGACAAATGTTGATTATACATACAGTCGTGGTCAAAAGTTTCTTAAGTTTCCAATAATTTCTGCAACTCTTACTTTTTTGTGATAGAGTGATTGGAACACATACTTGTTTGTCACAAATAAACATTCATGAAGGTTGGTTCTTTTATACATTTATTATGGGTCTACTGAAAATGTGACCAAATCTGCTGGGTCAAAAGTATACATACAGCAATGTTAATATTTGGTTACATGTCCCTTGGCAAGTTTCACTGCAATAAGGCGCTTTTGGTAGCCATCCACAAGCTTGTTGTTGAATTGTTGACCACTCCTCTTGACAAAATTGGTGCAGTTCAGCTAAATGTGTTGTTTTTTTTGACATAGACTTGTTTCTTCAGCATTGTCCACACATTTAAGTCAGGACTTTGGGGAAGTCCATTCTAAAACCTTAATTCCTGCCTGATTTAGCCATTCCTTTACCACTTTTGACGTATGTTTGGGGTCATTGTCCTGTTGGAACACCCAACTGTGCCCAAGACCCAACCTCCAGGCTAATGATTTTAGGTTGTCCTGAAGAATTTGGAGGTAATCCTCCTTTTTCATTGTTCCATTTACTCTCTGTAAAGCACCAGTTCCATTGGCAACAAAACAGGCCCAGAGCATAATACTACCACCACCATGCTTGACGATAGGAATTGGGGTGTTCCTGGGATTAAAGACCTCACCTTTTCTCTTCCAAACATATTGCTGGGCATTGTGGCCAAACAGCTCAATTTTTGTTTCATCTGATTACAGAACTTTCCTCCAGAAGGTATTATCTTTGTCCATGTGATGTCAGATGAAACAACGGTGCAAAATAGAAAATAATTGAGACAACGGTGACGTCCAATCTCGGATCCACGTCGTTGGTTGGGAAATTACCAAATTTCACTGGTCAAATCAACATCGGTGTCCAACATTGATTAAACGTCATCAAAAAGCAAGTTTTTCCAACGTTAGGTTTGACTTGCTCAATGTCAGTACCTAATTCAACAAGTTCTCAACGTTGTTTTAACGTCTTGTGCCTGCTGGGTTATTGTGGGGAGAGGAATGGTGGTTGATGGCAGTTGTTGGATAAGAGCTGAGGATAACACTATCGTCCAAGGGTACACACACTGACACGAGTAGAACAGGCTCCATCTTTGCCATTCCAACTGTCCCTATCGCTTTGTCAACCTCATTCATCTTTGCAACTGATGAGTGCCTTTTGCCAGTGCCTCTACAGGACTAAGCACACACACCTCTGCCATGACTCTCAGTGATACACAAAGCCAAGATC
Source organism: Nerophis lumbriciformis (assembly GCF_033978685.3). NCBI lineage: Eukaryota > Metazoa > Chordata > Actinopteri > Syngnathiformes > Syngnathidae > Nerophis > Nerophis lumbriciformis. The sequence goes on from NC_084561.2 coordinate 13,656,094, forward strand.
AAAAGACACGATGTAACCAAGATGGACGACACATTTGCACAACTGCTAGTGCATGGATAAAAATCTGTGTCCCACTCAAAGAGATCAAGAGAGTGCTCAAAACAATTTATTAGAACCAAGGGGCAAACCAGGGACAACATCAAGAGAGGCTCTCTATCTTTATACACACTGGTGTTCAAGGGCTACAAGCGACACTTTGAGGTAATTGTTTGAGACGTCTCCGCAGTTTCCTCAGGCCACTACCATGAAAAAGGTGAAGACGGAGGATTTACTGGACAGACTGCAAATTGTAGGGCTATAGTCACCCATGAGAGTCCTACAGCCTACTTCAAGTATTCGAGTTGAGAGGTTGATGACAAGTCCTGGAATTGCAACTCAGACTTTCCCTTGAAGTAGATTTGACACAAAAATCAACCATTAATTGTATTATGCTGTCAATATTCAATCATATCTTCACAGGGACTAAGACTACACTGTACTTTTAGCTTGAACTAACAGAAACAGGTTGTGATTTAATAGCCAAATGTCACTATTAAATGCTCTATTCAGTCAACCAGCATTAACATCCGTCCATCCATTTCTATGTTAAAAAGTACACATTTCACACCAGCGCTTAGGGCAATGGAAGTTTACCATGGTTAAAACACCCTACGAACATTAATAATAATCGATACGTAATATAATAGAATAGAAAACACTTTATTGATCCCTGGGGGAAATTCAGCACCACAGTTCGCTCACAATAGACAATAATAATAATAAATATAATAGATTATATATATAATATATGAATAAAATAAATATATCATACATATATTCTACATTTAAGTGCAGTCAAGAAGGAACATATGCATTATACAGTATCATAATGCCAATGCATATTGAGATAAGCGACACTCTGAGGTAATTGTTTGAGACGTCTCCGCAGTTTCCTGAGGCCACTACCATGAAAAAGGTGAAGACGGAGGATTTACTGGACAGACTGCAAATTGTAGGGCTATAGTCACCCATGAGAGTCCTACAGCCTACTTCAAGTATTCGAGTTGAGAGGTTGATGACAGGTCCTGGAATTGCAACTCAGACTTTCCCTTGAAGTAGATTCGACACAAAAATCAACCATTAATTGTATTATGCTGTCAATATTCAATCATATCTTCACAGGGACTAAGACTGCACTGTACTTTTAGCTTGAACTGACAGAAACAGGTTGTGATTTAATAGCCAAATGTCACTGTTAAATGCTCTATTCAGTCAACCAGCATTGACATCTGTCCATCCATTTCTATGTTAAAAAGTACACATTTCACACCAGCGCTTAGAGCAATGGAAGTGTACCATGGTTAAACACCCTACGAACATTAATAATAATCGATACTGTCATGTCTGTGTTGATCATGTTTTTGCTTGGCCATGTGCTGTTTGTTTTTTGGACACTTTTTTAGTTCCTGGTTGTTCACTCCCTTGTTTTGTTTCCACAGCAACCCATTAGTTTTCACCTGTCATGTCACGCACTTGTTTCATGTTTTGAGTCACGCACCTGTTAATCATGTCTGTGTTTTTTAAGCTTTTCATTTTCTGTTGGTCAGCCTGGCGACATCCACATTTATGCTCTGCACACTTTATGATCACTCTTCTTCATGTCATGTTCACAGTTCCATGCCAAGTAAGTTTTTGTTTCTTGTTCATAGTTTTCCGCCTTTGTGCGCGCCTTTTGTTTTCATAGCCAAGTTGTTTTATCTTTGCTGTGAGCGCCTTTTGTTTATACCTTTTTGAGCTTTTTGAGTTTAAATACTAAACATGTACTCACACTCACGTCTTGCCCGCGCCAATTTTCCGTTGCCTTCCGGAAAAACAAACCCCAAGGACCAAGTCCTGACAGATACGTAATATAATAGAATAGAAAGTACTTTATTGATCCCTGGGGGAAATTCAGCACCACAGTTCGCTCACAATAAACAATAATAATAATAAATATAATAAATATAATATATATAATATATTATATATAATATATAATTTATGAATAATATAAATATATTATACATATATTTTACATTTAAGTGCAGTCAAGGAGGAACATATGCATTGTACAGTATCATAATGCCAATGCATATTGAGATAAACGACACTCTGAGGTAATTGTTTGAGACGTTTCCGCAGTTTCCTCAGGCCACTACCATGAAAAAGGTGAAGACGGAGGATTTACTGGACAGACTGCAAATTGTAGGGCTATAGTCACCCATGAGAGTCCTACAGCCTACTTCAAGTATTCGAGTTGAGAGGTTGATGACAGGTCCTGGAATTGCAACTCAGACTTTCCCTTGAAGTAGATTCGACACAAAAATCAACCATTAATTGTATTATGCTGTCAATATTCAATCATATCTTCACAGGGACTAAGACTACACTGTACTTTTAGCTTGAACTGACAGAAACAGATTGTGATTTAATAGCCAAATGTCACTGTTAAATGCTCTATTCAGTCAACCAGCATTAACATCTGTCCATCCATTTCTATGTTAAAAAGTACACATTTCACACCAGCGCTTAGGGCAATGGAAGTTTACCATGGTTAAACACCCTACGAACATTAATAATATTCAATACTGTCATGTCTGTGTTGATCATGTTTTTGTTTGGCCATGTGCTGTTTGTTTTTTGGACACTTTCTTAGTTCCTGGTTGTTCACTCCCTTGTTTTGTTTCCATAGCAACCCATTAGTTTTCACCTGTCATGTCACGCACTTGTTTCACGTTTAGAGTCAGGCACCTGTTGTTAATCATGTCTGTGTTTTTTAAGCTTTTCATTTTCTGTTGGTCAGCCTGGCGACATCCACATTTATGCTCTGCACACTTTATGATCACTCTTCTTCATGTCATGTTCACAGTTCCATGCCAAGTAAGTTTTTGTTTCTTGTTCATAGTTTTCCGCCTTTGTGCGCGCCTTTTGTTTTCACAGCCAAGTTGTTTTACCTCTGCTGTGAGCGCCTTTTGTGTATACCTTTTTGATCTTTTTGAGTTTAAATATTAAACATGTACTCACACTCACGTCTTGCCCGCGCCAATTTTCCGTTGCCTTCCGGAAAAACAAAACCCAAGGACCAAGTCCTGACAGATACGTAATATAATAGAATAGAAAGTACTTTATTGATCCCTGGGGGAAATTCAGCACCACAGTTCGCTCACAATAGACAATAATAATAATACATATAATATATCATATATATATATATTATATATAATATATGAATAAAATAAATATATTATACATATATTCTACATTTAAGTGCAGTCAAGAAGGAACATATGCATTATACAGTATCATAATGCCAATGCATATTAGATAAGCGACACTCTGAGGTAATTGTTTGAGACGTCTCTGCAGTTTCCTCAGGCCACTACCATGAAAAAGGTGAAGACGGAGGATTTACTGGACAGACTGCAAATTGTAGGGCTGTAGTCACCCATGAAAGTCCTACAGCCTACTTCAAGTATTCGAGTTGAGAGGTTGATGACAGGTCCTGGAATTGCAACTCAGACTTTCCCTTAAAGTAGATTTGACACAAAAATCAACCATTAATTGTATTATGCTGTCAATATTCAATTATATCTTCACCGGGACTAAGACTGCACTGTACTTCTAGCTTGAACTGGCAGTTGTAGAAACAGATTGTGATGTCACTGTTAAATGCTCCATTCAGTCAACCAGAATTAACATCCGTTCATTCATTTCTATGTTAAAAAGTACACCTTTCACACCAGCGCTTAGGGCAATGGAAGTGTACCATGGTTAAACACCCTACGAACATTTATAATTCATACGTAACGCCAATGCATATTCTTATTTATGTATTCTCAGAGTTTAGAATCCATCGCAGCTGGACTGTTCAGTTTGTCTTTAATATCTAATCAGTGTGTAGGAATTAAACATCTTTGTACAACAGTTTAGACAACGTCAATGAAATGTAAACAAACATTCAACAAATTCACTGTGTAGATTATAATGCAGTAAACAGTTAAATAGTTCGCCAAAACTACCATATTTTTCTTTATTTCTGCTCATCATAACCACAAGCATCATTTAAACCAGGGGTCGGCAACCCAAAACGTTAAAAGAGCCATATTGGACACCAATCTGTCTGGAGCCGCAAAAAATGAAAAGCCGTATATTAGTGTTAAAATGAAGGCAACACATGACGTAAGTGTGAGATAACTCCTGGAAATGACTGGCTTTTAATGGCCAAAAGTATAGATGTGTTTGTCCAAGTTAAAGGAAACTGCAGGCTGTCTTCTTTTAATAGATTTAATACAATCTTTGGCAAGCTAGGTAATGTTTGCTGTGGTCTGGAACAAAATGGCACACAAACAACCATCTGAAATGCAGCCAATATTACATACAGATAATGTGTCATGAGACATGCAAAACTAAATTATACACAAAGAGGATGCAAGTAAAATATATTAAATTAGCTCAAATGAGGCATAATGATGCAATATGTACTTACAGCTAGCCTAAATAGCATGTTAGATGTTAAATTGCAGTGCAGTCATGCACTGACAAAATATGCCTGATTAGCACTCCAACAAGTCAATAACATCAACAAAGCTCAACCTTTGTGAATTCAAGCACAGTATAAAACTGTTGGTGGACAAAATGAGACAAAGGAGTGGAAGATTTGACAGGTAAACAAACTGTTGCATCACAATCCACACTATGGTGAGTTCAAGAACTGCCCAAATTAGTAGGACAAAACGATGTTCACCAAATACTCTCTTCAGTGAAGCATGCACACTAACATATTAAACAGTGGGCTTTCTAACAACTGGGAAGGTTTGTGTCATAGTTTGTCCTCAAACAAAACACATACAAAAACAAAACAATTATTATTCCCCCATCTTTTTCCATTTTCAATCCTTTTTTAAAAAATGCTCCAGGGAGCCACACACGTTGCTGACCCCCGATTTAAACACATTAAAACAATACTACCACCACCAAATAGCAGTGGAAAGTAGGGTTGTACAGTATGCTGTGAGGAGAATGCATATATTTTTAAGAGTTCTTTCTTTATTCATAGTCATGTTTAAAGCAGCCAATATTTTCCCATGTGTACTGTTTTTGCTTGTATCTTATCCGCAAGTAAACTCTGTGCTTTACCTTGAAGGGGTTGACATGTGGGAGTATAGCACACTCCCTTTTTACCTTATCAGTATTAGAACAATGAGGCTGTATTCCTTTCTGGACAGGGTGGGGACTGTTTTCGTATTCAATAAGTTGTCTCTTCCCGTTTGATTTTCAGACCACTTCGAGATGCTGGTATTAGCGCACTGTAGGACTGGTCTCCCAAAGCTTTAGTAAAACGTGATAATATTCCTATTCTGTCTTGATGGTCCTTCTTACTCAACATATATGTCATCTGAAAGAACTTGGGATTGACCAGTGACTTGTATTCCCTGAGAAGAAGACTGGTCAGACGCAACAGCTGCTACAAATAAACTAAGAACCGTACTATACTGCTTTGGAAAAATATCGGTACTTCTATTTTTCATAGACATGATGTGCGCCACAGTGGCAGTGCTGGCATACAAGCCGTGGAGAATGGATGGAGAATGGACGTATTTTGGCTTAAAAAAACAAACAATAAAGATGGAGCTACCTGGTGTTCTAAAACATAGCTAACTAGCGGCTAACTTCGCTCTGTAATGCTTTAGCTACTTTTAAATCACTAATCCTCGCCTCCATGGCAACCAATAAAGTAAGTAGCATACAAATATCATCCCTGCAGGACGAGGAATAGTTAAACATGCTTCACTACACATCGTAGGAGGATACAAAAGCTAACCGCTAACAGCAAGCTAGCGCCCCTGAATGTAAACAAAAGGGTGGGTCTACACAGATACCGATTGTAATAACATCAAATACAAGTCTAGAGTACAATAATTACATTGAGATTTTTTTTATCAACAAAAAAATGTTCCTTTTTTAAATTTTCATTAATGTTTATAAACTCAGGCAATACGTCCCTGGATACATGAATAAATGATGACCATCAAATATGACCGATGTATATACCTGTAGCTACTTGGTATCGGATTGATGCCCAAAACTAACGTAAAGTATCCAAACAGAAGAATACGAGCGTATTACAGAAGTGTAGATAAAACATGCTATAACAGAACATAATCAGATATTGACAGTAAATGAACAAACATATTAATAATCAATTTTTTACCGTTTGTCCCTCATATTTTTTGACCAAATAATTGTTAAGTGCGGGGGCTCGCAGCGTGCTGCGAGATTCGTTCCCCCGGGATGCAAACAGACCACTCCGGACAGGACGTGTAGGTAGGAACATAATTTCTTCTGAAAAAGTCAAACATGTACCAAAAACTGAAAACAAGCCAGAGGAAAAATTATTAGTGCTCGGGGAACAGGTGAGCGTCCCGAACACCAATCAGAGGCAGGTGAAAATAATAACTAAACAAACTCTAGGGTGCACAACAACAGGAACTCAGGGAGTCCAAAACTAACAGAAAATAACAAAAAAATGATCCGGGCCACGGATCATGACAATAATACACTGAAAAATGACACAATACAGGTAAAAGCCAGTAAATTATAATATTTTGAAAAACTTGATTTATTTCAGTAATTGCATTCAAAAGGTGTAACTTGTACATTATATTTATTCATTGCACACAGACTGATGCATTCAAATGTTTATTTCATTTAATTTTGATGATTTGAAGTGGCAACAAATGAAAATCCAAAATTCCGTGTGTCACAAAATTAGAATATTACTTAAGGCTAATACAAAAAAGGGATTTTTAGAAATGTTGGCTAACTGAAAAGTATGAAAATGAAAAATATGAGCATGTACAATACTCAATACTTGGTTGGAGCTCCTTTTGCCTCAATTACTGCGTTAATGCGGCGTGGCATGGAGTCGATGAGTTTCTGGCACTGCTCAGGTGTTATGAGAGCCCAGGTTGCTCTGATAGTGGCCTTCAACTCTTCTGCGTTTTTGGGTCTGGCATTCTGCATCTTCCTTTTCACAATACCCCACAGATTTTCTATGGGGCTAAGGTCAGGGGAGTTGGCGGGCCAATTTAGAACAGAAATACCATGGTCCGTAAACCAGGCACGGGTAGATTTTGCGCTGTGTGCAGGCGCCAAGTCCTGTTGGAACTTGAAATCTCCATCTCCATAGAGCAGGTCAGCAGCAGGAAGCATGAAGTGCTCTAAAACTTGCTGGTAGACGGCTGCGTTGACCCTGGATCTCAGGAAACAGAGTGGACCGACACCAGCAGATGACATGGCACCCCAAACCATCACTGATGGTGGAAACTTTACACTAGACTTCAGGCAACGTGGATCCTGTGCCTCTCCTGTCTTCCTCCAGACTCTGGGACCTCGATTTCCAAAGGAAATGCAAAATTTGCATGGTTGGGTGATGGTTTGGGGTGCCATGTCATCTGCTGGTGTCGGTCCACTCTGTTTCCTGAGATCCAGGGTCAACGCAGCCGTCTACCAGCAAGTTTTAGAGCACTTCATGCTTCCTGCTGCTGACCTGCTCTATGGAGATGGAGATTTCAAGTTCCAACAGGACTTGGCGCCTGCACACAGCGCAAAATCTACCCGTGCCTGGTTTACGGACCATGGTATTTCTGTTCTAAATTGGCCCGCCAACTCCCCTGACCTTAGCCCCATAGAAAATCTGTGGGGTATTGTGAAAAGGAAGATGCAGAATGCCAGACCCAAAAACGCAGAAGAGTTGAAGGCCACTATCAGAGCAACCTGGGCTCTCATAACACCTGAGCAGTGCCAGAAACTCATCGACTCCATGCCACGCCGCATTAACGCAGTAATTGAGGCAAAAGGAGCTCCAACCAAGTATTGAGTATTGTACATGCTCATATTTTTCATTTTCATACTTTTCAGTTGGCCAACATTTCTAAAAATCCCTTTTTTGTATTAGCCTTAAGTAATATTCTAATTTTGTGACACACGGAATTTTGGATTTTCATTTGTTGCCACTTCAAATCATCAAAATTAAATGAAATAAACATTTGAATGCATCAGTCTGTGTGCAATGAATAAATATAATGTACAAGTTACACCTTTTGAATGCAATTACTGAAATAAATCAAGTTTTTCAAAATATTCTAATTTACTGGCTTTTACCTGTATGTAACTGCGTATGTCAGCAGCCAAATTAGGAGCCTTTTTGTTTTTACCCATTTGCTTACATACTGCTAAAAGTGAGGTTTTCTAGTAAGTTTGCTTTATTATTTCATTCCAAAATTGTTCTTTGATTGCAATAAGAAACACATGTTTAATTAATCATGAGATCTTTTTTGTTAAAAACTACCTACTCGGTGGCCTAGTGGCTGGAGTGTCCGCCCTGAGATCGGTAGGTTGTGAGTTCATACCAAAGACTATAAAAATGGGACCCTGCTTGGTACTCAGCATCAAGGGTTGGAATTGAGGGTTAAATCACCAAAAATGATTCCCGGGCGTGGCCACCGCTGCTGCTCACTGCTCTCCTCACCTCCCATTGGGTGATCAAGGGGTGCAGAGAATAATTTTGCCACACCTAGTGTGTGTGTGTGACAATCATTGATACTTTAACTTTAACTTTAAAACAATGCCAATAATGCCATTTTCTTGTGGTCCCAAATTGTATCGAAACGCATCTTGGTACCAGTACCAAAATATTGGTATTATTATTTATATTTTCTTAACACTGCTAGTATTTATATCTGGTATGCGCGTTTGAATGCGTAAGTGACTGTTATTTTATGTGTGGCTAAGCAGTTTACCGCAGCAACGCTCCAATTTATATGTATTTTTAAAGGGGAACATTATCACCAGACCTATGTAAGCGTCAATATATACCTTGATGTTGCAGAAAAAGACCATATATTTTTTTAACCGATTTACGAACTCTAAATGGGTGAATTTTGGCGAATTAAACGCCTTTCTATTATTCGCTCCCCGTGACGTCACATCGGGAAGCAATCCACCATTTTCTCACTTTCGTCGGTGTGTTGTCGGAGGGTGTAACAACACGAACAGGGACGGATTCAAGTTGCACCAGTGGCCCAAAGATGCGAAAGTGGCAAGAAATTGGACGAAATTTGTTCAAAATACGAGGCTGTGGGGAAAGCCGACGGAACGGTCAGTCGTTTGTTCCGCACACTTTACCGACGAAAGCTATGCTACGACAGAGATGGCAAGAATGTGTGGATATCCTGCGACACTCAAAGCAGATGCTGACATCAACTCCAAAACTGGACAGATCAGCTTTCAGGAAACGAGAGCGGATGAGGGTATGTCTACAAAATATATTAATTTATGAAAACTTTATTCATTACTCGCGGTTTTACGTAAATTATTATACATAAACTGTGTTTACCAATAATTTAGCTTAAAAACATTTATTTTTTTCAATCATTCGAGTACTTTCGGGTAGTCTTGTGTTGTATTTTGTGTCTATTTAGGTATGGTTAACCTGAGTGCTGAAATCGTGGAAAAATATATGTTCTTAGCGCGCCTGAAATGGGCTGTCTGCACTCTCAAAGTGCATGTTGTTGCCAAATGTATTTCATATGCTGTAAACCTAGTTCATAGTTGTTAGTTTCCTTTAATGCCAAACAAACACATACCAATCGTTGGTTAGAAGGCGATCACCGAATTTGTCCTCGCTTTCTCCCGTGTCGCTGGCTGTCGTGTCGTTTTCGTCGGTTTCGCTTGCATACGGTTCAAACCGATATGGCTCAATAGCTTCAGTTTCTTCTTCAATTTCGTTTTCGCTACCTGCCTCCACACTACAACCATCCGTTTCAATACATGCCTAATCTGTTGAATCGCTTAAGCCGCTGAAATCCGAATCTGAATCCGAGCTAATGTCGCTATACCTTGCTGTTCTATCCGCCATGTTTGTTTGTATTGGCATCACTGTGTGACGTCACAGGAAAATGGACGGGTGTATAGAACGATGGTTAAAATCAGGCACTTTGAAGCTTTTTTTAGGGATATTGCGTGATGGGTAAAATTTTGAAAAAAACTTTGAAAAATATAATAAGCCACTGGGAACTGATTTTTAATGGTTTTAACCCTTCTGAAATTGTGATAATGTTCCCCTTAATGCAATGGCAATGAAGGCATTCTATTCTATCCTATAAAGTAGGTCATGTTGTCTTGTTGCCCCGTTCTTCACTTTAACCGCGAGTGAAGAACGCACCACCAACCCGATAAGTCCGAAAGAAAAGGAGACGATACGGTGGTATCTGCTCACAGATCTTACCTGGTGGTTGTTTGAGGACACTGGAGCTAGTCCTGGATAGTCCCACTGGTGCGAGGAGGCAGGATGTTTGCAATTCCAAGATGCGGAGGACAGTAGGGTGCCTTGCAGGTAAGAGGATTTATTCAACAAAAAAAAAGGCAAACTAATGCAGAGGGTTGTGCTGTTGGGAAGCCTGCAGGCTAACTGAGCATAGTAAATTGTAGACTATAGAAATGGTGGTAGTAGGGTGAAGCCAACATAAACAGTTGCATGTAGCAAACAAGACTGGCAGGGTGAGATTGGTATAAGAAGGGGGCATGATTGTGATTGGCAACAGGTGTGTGTCCTAACCATCAACCAGTGTGCCCAATCAACGCTCCTATGCAACAAGAACGGTAACCAAGGCCAGAAAGAAGTGCTGGGAACCGAACTAAACTTGGGAGAATGTTAACTAAAGCATGACAAGACATGATCTGGTGCACAGGTAATGACACCCTTTACTTCATGGATTAGTTACATGCAGGATTCTCTCAGGAATGTACATACTGTTGCTAAACAAAGCTGAAATGACCACAATCGCCCCCTAGTGTACAAGCGTATAGCCAACCATGTGGGTTTGATGTCAACTTTCCATCTTTAAAATTATTTTTGATAAACCAATCTTGTTGTTGTTGATTTTGTCGCGAGTTTGGTCCATTTTACATAGTAACTGAGTAACAAATCAAATAGTCTATAATTATCAAAGCCTAACCAAGATTTCATTGTGTCTGATAATGATGGAATGACTCAATCATCTTGACTTTGAACACACAGCACACGAGCGAATGAAGAGCATACTTAATCAACAGCCATACATGTAACATTAAGGGTGGCAGTATGAACAATGCCAACACTGTCATAAACATGTGCCATGTAGTGAAACCCCAATAAACAACAACGACAAACACCTTTTTAGCAAAGCTTTTATCTAATTTCTCTGCTTTCTTGTTTTTAAATACACTGCTTGCCTATCTGTTTTATCCAGCGCTTTCATGCTTTTATTTCTATTTGTATCTATGTTTCTGTTTTATCTAGTGTTTTTATCTAGTGTGTTTCATGTTTTTATTTCTATTTTAATTTTTTATTTATATTCTAACTTTCTATTTTTTTATATATATATATATATATATTTATATATATATATGTATATATATACTTTGTAGCACTTTGAGAAAAATTATTCAATTAATTAATTTAATTTAACATATTTAATGACCACACACCATACACCCCCCCTACACATTTCTATTACATATAAGAGGGCTAATAGAAGTGTGGAAATTGATGTTCTGTGTACCACAGGCATCCCCCCCCCACACACACACACACACACAAACACGCACACACAAACACACAACAGGCCTAGACAGGAGGAGGACAGAGTGTAGGTACACAAAACATCAGAGGGTCAAATGTGCGAGAAAATGAGAGCAGACAGTGTTGACAAACAATGTTGCAACCTTGTGTGGGAACCGCAGGTGCAGAAACACAAAAGAAGAATCCCTGTGGGATGCAGAAACTGGCAGAGAAATTTTCCGTGCAACGTTCATATTGTTGGTACTCAGCCAGCGTTTGTGGGTCTGATGGACCCGTTGCATTTTGTGGCTTTTAATGCCTCACAATCAAACACTTTTATGTTAAAATACTGAACAGATGTTTATTGGGATAAGGTAAACATCCGTTCAGTATTTTAACATAAAAGTGTTTGATTGTGAGGCATTAAAAGCACGAGCGAAAGCGAGAGCGAGACGGAGACGCGGGAGGCTGAAAAGCAACCGGAAGAGCGCGACTGTCACCAGAGGTGAGTGCTGAAAAGCAGAGGAGCAAGAGAAGCAGATTTATTGAAAAATAAATAATTATTCTCCACTACAAACGAGCCTGTCATGTCCGCCATTGGTGGTCCGAGGAACCCGGCTGTGCGAGTCCTCCACAGATTACTCGTTACTAGTAAGAGTAACGGCGTTATCTAATAACACTGGTCACGAGTACCGTATTTTTCGGAGTATAAGTCGCACCGGCCGAAAATGCATAATAAAGAAGGAAAAAAACATATATAAGTCGCACTGGAGTATAAGTCGCATTTTTGGGGGAAATTTATTTGATAAAACCCAACACCAAGAATAGACATTTCTTTTCTTTCTTTAGTTTATTTCGAACATGAACACACTTACATCATAATACATCACACAATTTCATATCATTTCATTTTTCATCATGCCCGAAAAGGAGTAGGAAGAAGCAAAGCTTATTTAATCCTACCCCTTTCCCACTTCAAAGTGTTTACAAATATATAGAATCATTTACTGACCTTTTTATATACTAAAATAACATCTATGAATTAGTATACAACAGTTTTGTAATATGTAATTAATTAATTAATTCAGTCATTATTAACATACTGAGATGAAGAATATCTTATTTTCAATAAGGTTGAAAGTATTTCTCATAATTCTTCTTCTTTGTACTCTGTAAGCACTGTTATTTTGAAGAACCTCTTAAACTGGATCATATCAGTACAATTTTTAACTTCTTTACTTAATCCATTCCATAATTTAATTCCACATACTGATATGCTAAAAGTTCTTAGTGTTGTACGTGCATATAAACCATTTGAAAGGCAATTTAAAATAAATAAAGAATAGTGAACAACAGGCTGAATAAGTGTACGTTATATGAGGCATAAATAACCAACTGAGAACGTGCCTGGTATGTTAACGTAACATATTATGGTAAGAGTCATTCAAATAACTATAACATATAGAACATGCTATACGTTTACCAAACAATCTGTCACTCCTAATCGCTAAATCCCATGAAATCTTATACGTCTAGTCTCTTACGTGAATGAGCTAAATAATATTATTTGATATTTTACGGTAATGTGTTAATAATTTCACATAGTTTCACACAAACTATCAAAAAAAACTGTGACTTATAGTCCGAAAAATACGGTACTTGAAATGCAAAGCAGAAGCTCTTGAGTTCAAATCCAGAGTTGAAATTATGTAAAGCGTTTAATTAGTTTTAATTATGTTATAATTGTTTAAAAGGCTAAACTTCAGCATAGTCTATCAAAAAAAGTGTTTAACTGTGTTGCTCAAAGTAATATACAAAGTAATACAGTATACAAGGTAATGTACAGTCTTTCAAAGCTCTGCTTGGACCATCAATTTTTGACCTCGGTATTTGTCAAATCCTAGTTACGGCCCTGGTTGTAAGTGGGAAAATACAATAAACCAAATTGTTTGAGAAATCAGACTAATTTAGTACATGGAAACCCAACTGACTGTCTGGAATCAAGATTATTTACTAATGGAAGACAGGGCTTGGCGGAGGTTTGCACTTTTTTTTTTTGTTCTACTTCACTAATAAAATCTGAACATTTTCTGAAATCCTGATTTCTGGGAAGCAAATACCCTACAGTAAATATGTCTTCATGTGATGAATTTCAAACATGTTTCCTATCTAACCTGGGAGATGTTGCAGCAAGCAAGCGCAGTGGTAAGGTTTTTCTGGCAGCCGTCTGCTGAGTGTTTCGACCGCTGCCTCCCAAGACTCATCTGTAACATACACACTGTGATTGCAACACACCCTCCAACATGTGGGGAGCCTCCCGATACAAGTGTGCACTTAAATGCAACTCCCCAAAAGCCTGCATTTTAGTACACTCTTTACAATATCCATCACTGATCTCCCTGTCTCTTTCTCATGCTTCCTAAAGCGAGGATATCTAACCGTATTTTCCGGACCATAGGGTGCACCGGATTATAAGGCGCACTGCCAATGAGCGGGTCTATTCAGGTACATTTTCATACAAAAAGGTGCACCTAAGCGCATTGAAGGGGTCACACTATGATTTTTTTTCTAAATTTAAAACATTCCTTGTGGTCTACATAACATGTAATGGTGGTTCTTCGGTCAAAATGTTGCATGGATTATGTTTTACAGACCATCTTGGGGCGGCATGGCTCAGTTGGGAGAGTGGCCGTGCCAGCAACTCGAGGGTTCCAGGTTCGATTCCCGCTTCCGCCATCCTAGTCTCTGCCGTTGTGTCCTTGGGCAAGACACTTTACTCACCCGCTCCCAGTGCCACCCACACTGGTTTAAATGTAACTTAGATATTGGGGTTCACTATGTAAAAGCGCTTTGAGTCACTAGAGAAAAGCGCTATATAAATATAATTCACTTCATCTTCATCTTATTTGCGTGGCTCACCTTCGACAGCGTCTTCTCCCCGTCACGTCAGCTTTGGTGTAGCGTGCAAGGATGGGAGTGGAAGAAGTGTCAAAAGATGGAGCTAACTGTTTTAATGACATTCATCCATCCATCCATCCATCCATCTTCTTCCGCTTATCCGAGGTCGGGTCGCGGGGGCAGCAGCCTAAGCAGGGAAGCCCAGACTTCCCTCTCCGCAGCCACTTCGTCCAGCTCTTCCTGTGGGACCCCGAGGCGTTCCCAGGCCAGCCAGGAGACATAGTCTTCCCAGCGTGTCCTGGGTCTTCCCCGTGGCCTCCTACCGGTCGGACGTGCTCTAAACACCTCCCTAGGGAGGCAGTCGGGTGGCATCCTGACCAGATGCCCGAACCACCTCATATGGCTCCTCTCGATGTGGAGGAGCAGCGGCTTTACTTTGAGCTCCCCCCGGATGGCAGAGCTTCTCACCCTATCTCTAAGGGAGAGCCCCGCCACCCGGCGGAGGAAACTCATTTCGGCCGCTTGCACCCGTGATCTTGTCCTTTCGGTCATGACCCAAAGCTCATGACCATAGGTGAGGATGGGAACGCAGATCGACCGGTAAATTGAGAGCTTTGCCTTCCGGCTCAGCTCCTTCTTCACCACAACGGATCGATACAGCGTCCGCATTACTGAAGACGCCGCACCGATCCGCCTGTCGATCTCACGATCCACTCTTCCCTCACTCGTGAACAAGACTCCGATGTACTTGAACTCCTCCACTTGGGGCAAGATCTCCTCCCCAACCCGGAGATGTGAAATGACATTCAGACTTTACTTAAATCAATAATGGAGCAGCATCTCCTCATCCGTGGCTCACTAGTTTAATTACAACGCCGGAAATGTGTGCCGTGAAAAACCGTCTGACCGGAACTCTCTAATAACTAAAGTTCCTTGGGTGAATAATGTAAACTCACTACACCGGTAGTTTTTAGCGCTTCCATAGCGAGTTTACTGATATATATAAGTTAGAACTTTACACTACTTTATATTAGAAATGGCAACAGCAGAGGATGAATGTCCCATAACAAGAAGATAGAGAAAAAGAAGAAGCTTATCGACTATGGACTACAGTGGCGGACATGCGCAAGTTTTCAGGACTTATGCAGATCCCAAATACACATCAGCAGGTACCAGAAGGTAAGAAAAGTTGGCTTTGCATACTATTGCGAAACAAAACGCCAGATAATAATATGTCTGCTAACAGGTGCCATTTTGCGGTCCTTATACACACACCATGGTAATAATAGTATCTCTGACAACAATAACCGTAATGGGTCGACAACCCATCAAGCCGTGCGGCTTCAAAGTCGTACTAAAAGATGTTGACAGGTTTTTGAGTGCCGTGTGTAACGTTCTTTGTTTCCAATGGAACTTTTAAAGTTGTGGTGTTGTTTACTGCCGTCATCTTGCAGTCTACACATATCTCTTATGTGTGACTGCCATCTACTGGTCACACTTATCATTACACCGTGTACCAAATAAAATGGCTTCGAGGTCGATAAGCACAACCAGAATTATTCCGTACATTAGGCGCACCGGGTTATAAGGCGCACTGTCGATTTTTTGCGAAACTGAAAGTATTTTAAGTGCGCCTTATAGTCTGAATAATACGGTAATTGTTTTGGGGCCCGGACTTCTCCCTTCACTATATGTCTTATTTTGTATATTTCAAAGGACATGCATCCTCCACGATAGACGTTTGATTTTGGTCTATTTGTATTGTCGTTGTTCCGGGAGCACTTTGCCGTTTATAAGAACCTCCTGCAAAAGATCTCGTCAAAGATTATCTCTATGACAGCGCTCTAGTGTTTTTAAGAAACACTGAAAATGTGGGTCACTCACAAGCCACTAGAATATCCCAAATGATGAGAAAGAGAGGACCTAAAATGGAACCTTGAGGAACACCACTAGTATAACTAAAGAAATTGAACTAATGAGTACAGTACAGGACGCACCAGATTATAAGGCGCACTGCCGATGAAGGGTCTATTTTCTATTTTTTTTTCATATATAAGGCGCACCGGATTATAGGGCGCATTAAAGGAGTCATATTGTATATTTTTTCTACATTCCTTGTGGCATACTTGCCAACCCTCCCGGATTTTCCGGGAGACTCCTGAAATTCAGCGCCTCTCCCGAAAACCTCCCGGGACACATTTTCTCCCGAAAATCTCCCGAAATTCAGGCGGACCTGGAGGCCACGCCCCCTCCAGGTCCGGATGGAGCAATGTTGTTGTAATATATTGAGTTGGAGGCAATAAACAGGCGAGGGGATGAAGTACGTCTCTTTACTGTAGACTTCAGAACAGACTCACACACTTGACGTCAGGTGCGCAACACCACGTAAATCGTTGGCCAACCAAAAAGTAACCACAGTACGCTATAGCCAACATTCACCAGGAGATGGCAACAGACAAACATAGATCACTCTATTACATTCCAGTCTCTCCAAGTTTTCTCGCCATGGTAACATGTGATCCACATGCACTGTGCGCTGTCTCTGTCCCTCTTGATATATATATATATATATATATATATATATATATATATATATATATATATATATACATAAGAAAATACTTCACTTTCAGTGAATTCTAGCTATATATATATATATATATATATTTATTTTATCATATATATATATATATATATATTTATTTTACTATATATATATATATATATATATATATACAGTATATATATGTATATATATATATATATATATATATATATATATATATAT
Source organism: Nerophis lumbriciformis (assembly GCF_033978685.3). Classification (NCBI taxonomy): domain Eukaryota; kingdom Metazoa; phylum Chordata; class Actinopteri; order Syngnathiformes; family Syngnathidae; genus Nerophis; species Nerophis lumbriciformis. The sequence goes on from NC_084561.2 coordinate 13,673,400, forward strand.
ATATATATATATACTGTATATATATATATATATATGAAATACTTGACTTGGTGAAGTCTAGCTGTAAATATACTCCTCCCCTCTTAGCCACGCCCCCAACCACGCCCCCGCCCCACCCCGACCACGCCTCCTCACCCCCCACCTCCCGAAATCGGATGTCTCAAGGTTGGCAAGTATGCCTTGTAGTCTACATAACATGTAATGGTGGTTCTTTGGTCAAAATGTTGCATGGATTATGTTTTACAGATAATCTTCAAGCCGCTTTCTGACAGTCGCTTCAGGATGCGCCGTTTTGTGGACGGTCTTATTTACGTGGCGTCATCTTTGTTGTAGCGGTGTAGCGTGCAAGGACGGGAGTGGAAGAAGTGTCAAAAGATGGAGCTAACTGTTTTAATGACATTCAGACTTTACTTCAATCAATAATGGAGCAGCATCTCCTCATCCGTGGCTCACTAGTGCAATAACGCCGGAAATGTTCGACCGGAACTCTCTAATAACTAAAGTTCCTTGGGTGAATAATATAAACTCACTACACCGGTATGTTTTAGTGCTTTCATGGCGAGTTTACTGACCGATATAAGTAAGAACTTTACACTACTTTATATTAGAAATGGCAACAGCGGAGGTTGAATGTCACATAACAAGAAGATAGAGAGAAAGAAGACGCTTATCGACTACGGCATTGTCACGGACTATAAAGGCGGATGCGCGCAATTTTTCAGAAGGTATGCAGATCCCAAATACAGATCAGCAGGTACCAGAAGGTAAGAAACGTTGCTTTTGCATAATATTGCGAACCAAAACGCCAGATAATATGTCCTACCTTATACACACACCATAATAATACTCGACAATCCATCAAGCGGTGCAGCTTCATAGCTTACCAAAGTCGTACTAAAACATGTTGATAGATTTTTGAGCGCCGTTTGTAATGTTCTATATTCTCAATGGAACATATAAAATGTTGGTGTTTACTTGAGTCATATTGCAGTTTACACGTATCTCTTATGTGTGACTGCCATCATATTGCAGTCTACACGTATCTCTTACTCAGTGGCCTCGTGGTTAGAGTGTAGGTTGGTTGTGAGTTCAAACCCCGGCCGAGTTATACCAAAGACTATAAAAATGGGACCCATTACCTCCCTGCTTGACACTCAGCATCAAGGGTTGGAATTGGGGGTTAAATCACCAAAAATGATTCCCGGGCGCGGCACTGCTGCTGCCCACTGCTCCCCTCACCTCCCAGGGGGTGAACAAGGGGATGGGTCAAATGCAGAGGACAAATTTCACCACACCGAGTGTGTGTGTGACAATCATTGGTACTTTAACATTAACTTTATGTTTGACTGCCATGGACTGGTCACACTTATTTCACCATGTACCAAATAAAATAGCTTCGAGGTCGGTAAGCAAAACCAGAAGTATTTTGTACACTAGGCGCACAGGGTTATAAAGCGCACCGGAAAAAAATAATTTTAAGTGCACCTTATAGTCTGGAAAACACGGTACTGACTGCATCTGAAGTAAACAAGCTACAGCAACACTTTAGTCACATGACGAAAAAAATGCCAAAATGGAGAGGACTTAAAGGGGTGCCTTGAGGAACGCCTCAGTCGTGGAAGGTTAAAAACTTTAACTTTAACTTAGCTTAACTATAACTAGAGATGTCCGATAATATCGGATTGCCGATATTATCGGCCGATAAATGCTTTGAAATGTGATATCAAAAATTATCGGTATCGGTTTCAAAAAGTAAAATTTATGACTTTTTAAAAAGCTGCTGTACGGAGTACAACATGGACGTAGGGAGAAGTACAGAGCGCCAATAAACCTTAAAGGCACTGCCTTTGCGTGCAGGCCCAGTCACATAATATCTACGGCTTTTCACACACACAAGTGAATGCACTTCATACTTGGTCAACAGCCATACAGGTCACACTGAGGGTGGCTGTATAAACAACTTTAACACTGTTACAAATATGTGCCACACTGTGAACCCACACCAAACAAGAATGCCAAACACATTTCGGGAGAACATCCGCACCGTAACACAACATAAACACAACAGAACAAATACCCAGAACCCCTTGCAGCACTAACTCTTCCGGGACGCTACAATGTACACCCCCCGCTACCACCCCCCATACTTCAACCCTGCCCCCCCCCCCCCCCAACCCCGCCCACCTCAACCTCCTCATGCTGCTGTTTTGAGGCATGTTAAAAAAAATAATGCACTCTGTGACTTCAATAATAAATATGGCAGTGCCATGTTGGCATTTTTTTCCATAACCTGAGTTGATTTATTTTGGAAAACCTTGTTACATTGTTTAATGCATCCAGCGGGGCATCACAACAAAATGAGGCATAATAATGTGTTAATTCCACGACTGTATATATCGGTATCGGTTGATATCGGAATCGGTAATTAAGAGTTGGACAATATCGGAATATCGGATATCGGCAAAAAAGCCATTATTGGACATCTCTAACTATAACTTAACTTTAACTTTTAGCGATGCAATGTGTTTACAGTGGTTCAAGTTCCTCCATACAACAGGATCACTCTGGTGTTCTTAGGAATTTTTTTGCAAAAATGTGTGTCTCCCAAGTTTTGAACTGAACTCTCTCACTGCTCAATACAGAAATGTCAAAACTTTTCTTTCCACTCTTTTCATCTGTTTTTTGTTTTTGTTTTTTGTAGTGGAGAGTGTTCTGACAGCCAATAAAAAGAGCAGCTTGGTTCCCCCCCCCAAAAAAAACAGGACCGATTTATCCTGTCTTGAGTGGTTTGTTTTCCTTCCTTTTGCACTTATTTGCTCCAGATTCCGTCCCGTGTTTATATCCTCCTTACAAGAGAGAGGAAAAGATTTAATAGAATTCATTACCACAAAAGCTGGACGTCCCAAATGTTTATAGCACACACACACACACAGCGGCCGGATGTTGGGGTCTATAAAAGCCTAAACATAGATGTAGTGTTTGAGAGTTTTAATGACTACAGTCAAGTCAACATGGTCGTTCAATTATAAAGATTCATTTTCCCCAGAGCACAAGCTGCCGGTCCTGATTCGCAGCAACGTGGTAAACAAGCGCAGGGTGGAAAAACAGTGGCAGCCAAAGATGACGTTGGAATGCGTCCTGTAAAACATGCAAATATTCCCATTCCCACATTAAAGAACAGCGGTTATGAATATTTTGACGACATGCGTTTTGAAACTTGGAATCAAACCGCTACGACAGCGGCGCCGTGGGACAACGCGACGCGACGCTCAAGTCAAGACACGCTCCTTGGAAAAAAAAACACTGAAATCCTAAATGTCCTGTGAATACAAGTGCACGCACACTTCTTTGCTCATGAATAATTCTCAGAGCGAAAGCAGACTCTCCGGGGTTCCGGTTGTTGTTTTTGTCTCCGTTTTCTTTGGCATTTTGGCACCTGTTTTTGCCCGGAGCGATGCTTTTGTTCAAGGGTAAGTCACGGCGGGCCTTTTGATGTACAGTATAAGTGATGAGCCGAGAAGGAATCGCACTTGTGAGCACATGCGGTGTCATGAATAAGAGCGTAATGACGCACCAACTATACACAGGGCCCCTCGATCCATTGGGGGCCCCATTTTGCAATCAATATAAAGTAGCCATACAACCTGTTATTATTCACTTAAATATGATTCTAGTTACAGTACAGGCCAAAAGTTTGGACACACCTTCTCATTTCAATGCGTTTTCTTTATTTGCATGACCGATAATGGCTTTTTTGCCGATATCCGGTATTCCGATATTGTCCAACTCTTAATTACCAATTCCGATATCAACCGATACCGATATATACAGTCGTGGAATTAACACATTATTATGCCTAATTTTGTTGTGATGCCACGCTGGATGCATTAAACAATGTAACAAGGTTTTCCAAAATAAATCGACTCAAGTTATGGAAAATATTTATACTGAATATTTATTACTGAAGTCACAAAGTGCATTATTTTTTTTAACATGCCTCAAAACAGCAGCTTGGAATTTGGGACGTGCATGAGGAGGTTGAAGTGGGTGGGGTTGAGGTGGGTGGGGGCGGGGGGGTATAGAGGGTAGCGGGAGGTGTATATTGTAGCGTCCCGGAAGAGTTAGTGCTGCAAGGGGTTCTGGGTGTTTGTTCTGTTGTGTTTATGTTGTGTTACGGTGCGGACGTTCTCCCGCAATGTGTTAGTCATTCTTGTTTGGTGTGGGTTCACAGTGTGGCGCATATTTGTAACAGTGTTAAAGTTGTTTATACGGCCACCCTCAGTGTGACCTGTATGGTTGTTGACCAAGTATGCTTGCATTCACTTGTGTGTGTGAAAAGCCGTAGATATTGTGTGATTGGGCCGGCAGGCAAAGGCAGTGCCTTTAAGATTTATTGGCGCTCTGTACTTCTCCCTACGTCCGTGTACCACTCCGTACAGCGGCATTTTAAAAAGTCATACATTTTACTTTTTGAAACCGATACTGATAATTTCCGATATCACATTTTAAAGCATTTATCGGTCGATAATTTCGGCAGTCCCATATTATCGGACATCTTTAACTATTTACATTGTAGATTGTCACTGAAGGCATCAAAACTATGACGCCTGTGAAGTGAAAACCATTTAGGGTGACTACCTCTTGAAGCTCATGGAGAGAATGCCAAGAGTGTGCAAAGCAGTAATCAGAGCAAAGGGTGGCTATTTTGAAGAAGATAGAATATAAAACATGTTTTCAGTTAATTCACCTTTTAAACCACTAATGGTAACATAAGCTAGAAGGCGGTGTTCTTTTTATGTCTTTTACTTTGAAAAATGTTACTCTGAAGAAAGTGCAGACAGCACCTTTAAGGTGTACACACAACAACGCACCGGCGCCGTCTGAGATGCGACGCTGGCATAAAAGGCATTCGAATGGTGATAGTCAACAAGTGCGTGTGCTAATCACCAAACGGGGACAGGTGTGTCAATCAGGGCCCCACACTCGTTGTGACCAGGCAGGGCAAGCGCACTGGAAGTGGAAAAAGTGGGGAAAATGAGCACTGACACTAACACAAAAACACTGGGAAATAACATGTAAAGCCAGACTTGTCATAGTGTAAGGTAAAGCAGACCTGGGTAAACTACGGTCAACGTTAAATTTGGCCCGACGTTTCCAAATACCATTTTTAGACATTTAATATCAAAACTGTCGTCGCCACTATGATGTGCAGTGCTTTTTTTCAAAATACCGCAAGTGTTGAAAGTATTTCAGTGGTTGAAATCTGCGCTTTTGAGTGATATACGAGTTATAGCCTGAAACACGGTTGTCGAAGACGGACGCCAAAGCATATTTTTACAATAATGTTCTGCAGAAAAGTGAAATCATATCCGATGTCCGATAATATCGGACTGCCGATATTATCGGCCGATAAATGCTTTAAAAGTGTGACATCGGAAATTATCGGTATCGGTTTCAAAAAGTAAAATGTATGACTTTTCAAAACGCCGCTGTACGGAGTGGTACACGGACGTAGGGAGAAGTACAGAGTGCCAATAAACCTTAAAGGCACTGTCTTTGCGTGCCAAACCAATCACATAATATCTACGGCTTTTCACACACACAAGTGAAGGCACGTATACTTGGTCAATAGCCATACAGGTCACAATGAGGGTGGCTGTATAAACAACTTTAACACTGTTACAAATATGCGCCACACTGTGAACCCACACCAAACAAGAATGACAAACACATTTCGGGAGAACATCCGCACCGTAACACAACATAAACACAACAGAACAAATACCCAGAACCCCTTGCAGCACTAACTCTTCCGGGACGCTACAATATACACCCCCGCTACCCCCCCCCCCCAATCTCAACCCCCCACCCCCCCACCCCCGAACCCCGCCCACCTCAACCTCCTCATGCTCTCTCAGCATGTCCCAAATTCCAAGCTGCTGTTTTGAGGCATGTTAAAAAAAAATAATGCACTTTGTGACTTCAATAATAAATATGGCAGTGCCATGTTGCCATTTTTTTCCATAACTTGAGTTGATTTATTTTGGAAAACTTTGTTACATTGTTTAATGCATCCAAATAATGTGTTAATTCCACGACTGTATATATCGGTACCGGTTGATATCGGAATCGGTAATTAAGAGTTGGACAATATCGGAATATCGGATATCGGCAAAAAAGCCATTATTGGACATCTCTAATCATATCCGATTGTAGGTGGTTGTTTACCATTTGCGTTCATAGGCTCCAGCGCCCCCTGTGACCCCGAAGGGAATAAGCGGTAGAAAATGGATGGATGGATGGATTTTGCAGTGTTTGTTGCATTTGTGTTGCGTTTTACTCAATTGTACAAGATATTGATAGAAAAAGTGGTCTGAGAAGTATTAGCTGAACAACTTTCATGTGTTGTCAATATTCAGTGTTTTATTGTTCATAGTTAGTATTGGAAATCCCACATTTTTTATTTACATGTACATTATGCGTGTCTCATACAGTAAAAAAAATATATAAAATTAAATTCCGTTTTTTGAGATGGTCTGACATAACGTTTTCATCAGTTTATATATATATATATATATATATATATATATATATATATACATAAACTACCATGTGTTATGTAATAAGACAAGAATATTAATCAACAAGTAATGTATTTTTCAGAGACCATTTTCTGTTAGCACAATTGGACGCCATGTGACGCGTAGCGGTATCATTGTGACGATCAAGAGTGTGTGACTGGTGGGAAAAAGAGAGCTAATGACGCAGGGCTTATTGGAACAAAACTGTTGACTTTAAACAGAAGTTACTCTCAAGTTTCTGCCTGACTGCCTACTTTTCTGAGAAGCTCGCACTACATCCGACCAGACCCTCGGTGAAAAAAAAAAGTTTACCATTTCGAGTGACATCTGTGATGAAAGTCATCACTCTCCACATGCTGACGGAGGGCACCTAATTCGGTGTCAGTGAGAACCAAGTTGACACCTTGGGTTGTTTTAATAAAAAACGGTTTGTTTTCTTTTTGCGCCTTCCTTCTACTGTTCTCCGCTCCACTTGGGTGCACCTCTTGGAGCGATTAAAAGCATGTTTGTATGTTTAAGCGCACAAATTAAGACAACAATATTTGTTTTAAATACAATAAAACTTAAATCGTTTTTAGAAGACATTTGGGCACCTGTGTTTGCCTAATATTAAGTCTTGCCAACCCTCCCGATTTTCCCGGGAGACTCCCGAATTTCAGTGCCCCTACCGAAAATCTCCCGGGGCAACCATTCTCCCGAATTTCTCCCGATTTCCACCCGGACAACAATATTGGGGGCGTGCCTTAAAGGCACCGCCTTTAGCGTCCTCTCTCACCTGAAAAGGAGACTATTATATATGTCTCTGTTATCCATAGGTTTATCTATAACGCATAAAGTAGGCAGCTATTTCCCAGCGTGTGTTTATTCCAGTTAATATATTGACACACAACATCCGGATTCCCATCATGCATTGCTTCAAAAACTACGGCAAGTAGTAATGTCCAAAAACGTAACAGAAACGAAGCAAAAGAACGAAGAAGACACATGGCGAGGACGAGTAAGAAGAAGAAGTACGCTTGCAAGTTCCAAAAAGATTGGAAAAAATAATTTCAGTTCATCCAGGACGGCTCGAAGGGGAAGACCTCATGTCTGCAAATGTTGTAGATCAGACTTTTCTGTTGAACACGGTGGCCGAACGGATATACTCATTCATGAACGGATTATTTATATATATAAGAAATACTTGAAATATATACCCCCCCCGCTACCAGAACTTCGGATTCGGAGGTCTCAAGGTTGGTAAGTATGCCTGTTGATGACATTTAGTTTGGAAAAACGTGACTTTATCGTTCAGACTGCGGTCGCATCGGATACGTATTTGATTTATTTCACATACAAAAGAGGCTTTGTGCTTTAAAGGGGAACATTATCACAATTTCAGAATTGTTAAAACCATTAAAAATCAGTTCCCAGTGGCTTATTATATTTTTCGAAGTTTTTTTCAAAATTTTACCCATCACGCAATATCCCTAAAAAAAAGCCTCAAAGTGCCTGATTTTAACCATCGTTATATACACCCGTCCATTTTCCTGTGACGTCACATAGTGAAGCCAACACAAACAAACATGGCGAAAAAGAACAGCAAGCTATAGCGACATTAGCTCGGATTCAGACTCGGATTTCAGCGGCTTAAGCGATTCAACAGATTACGAATGTATTGAAACGGATGGTTGTAGTGTGGAGGCAGGTAGCGAAAATGAAATTGAAGAAGAAACTGAAGCTATTGAGCCATATCGGTTTGAACTGTATGCAAGCGAAACCGATGAAAACGACACGACAGCCAGCGACACGGGAGATAGCGAGGACGAATTCGGCGATCGCCTTCTAACCAACGATTGGTATGTGTTTGTTTGGCATTAAAGGAAACTAACAACTATGAACTAGGTTTACAGCATATGAAATACATTTGGCAACAACATGCACTTTGAGAGTGCAGACAGCCCAATTTTCATCAATTAATATATTCTGTAGACATACCCTCATGTCAGCAGGCCAGGGAAGCTAGGGTCGATATTCTTCTCTTGATCATCTTCGGGACGGTGTGAGCCAAGACATCCAGGGGGTTTAGCTCGCTCGTCTGCGGGAACAAACTGCCGCCATTGCTAGCCGTGCTACCGAGGTCCTTTGTCCCTGAATTGCTCACACACTCCGGCAGATTCAATGGGGGTCTGGCGGCAGATTTCTTTGACTTTATCGTTGGAAATGCATCTGCTTTGAGTGTCGCAGGATATCCACACATTCTTGCCATCTCTGTCGAAGCATAGCTTTCGTCGGTAAAGTGTGCGGAACAAACGTCCAATTTCTTGCCACTTTCGCATCTTTGGGCCACTGGTGCAACTTGAATCGTTCCCTGTTCGTGTTGTTACACCCTCCGACAACACACCGACGAGGCATGATGTCTCCAAGGTACGGAAAACAGTCGAAAAAACGGAAAATAACAGAGCTAATTTGACTCGGTGTTTGAGAAAATGGCGGATTGCTTCCCGATGCGACGTCACATTGTGACGTCATCGCTCCGAGAGCGAATATTAGAAATACGTTTAATTCGCCAAAATTCACCCATTTAGAGTTCGGAAATCGGTTCAAAAATATATGGTCTTTTTTCTGCAACATCAAGGTATATATTGACGCTTACATAGGTCTGGTGATAATGTTACCCTTTAATTGTAAGTGAAAAAATCCGATACGTGTCACACAGAGATAGAATATTGGAAGTGACCTGCAATGTGAACATAACCTTAGACGTCTTTCAAACCAGAATTTGAACAGCCCTGTAAACAACCTGCAATAAAAAAAAAATGTAAATGAAAAATACCACAACCACTGCACAAAGGTTAAAATGCCGATTTTCACCAACTTGTTGCCCTTGAACTCTTGCAGCTAAGAAGCAGATGCTTGGAGAACCTGCAGGTCTGCTGCTGGGTCAGCAATCAGCACTGAGTAGTAAACAAACACGGGGGGGGAAGACGGAGTGCTGATGGAGTGAAGAGACCAAAGCTGTGAGCCCGGGTGAATTTTGATAGCTGGAAAGTAACTGTTAGGAAGAGTGGTGAAAGTGCGGCGAGCAGCAGGTGACCTCAAGGATAAGTGGAATGATGAAAATGGTCTCCAAATTTCAAATACGGTGGCACCTCGGTTTTTGTTTGACTGAGACCAAAATGTACAAAACTGTAGTCATTTTACATAACATCTGTATTTGGAGTTAAACTATGGAACAGTTTGAACGCGGGGTTCAAATAATGTCCGACAATAGCTCAGTTTAAAAACAAATCCAAAGACAATAATTTTAATATACACAAAAATGAGGGTTTATAACCATCACAAAGTGTTTATTATATTATTATATTTACTGTATTATTTGGGCATTTTACTCACTTAGTACTTCCAGGAGATCGCAAAAAGCCGCTGCCTGACCAGGGCTCTGAAAATCTGCAAAGACTCCTCCCACCCCCACCAAGGACTGTTTTCACTGCTGGACTCTAGAAAGAGGTTCCGCAGCCTCCGAAGCAGAACCTCCAGGTTCTGTAACAGCTTCTTCCCTCAGGTCGTAAGACTCTTGAACGCATCATAATTAAATTAAATTATCCCCTCAACTCCCCCAAAATGGATTAACTCGCTGGAATAAAAAAGACAATATAACATACATCCATAAACGTGGATGCATGAGGAAAAAGTGCAATATATTTATCTGTACAGTAATCTATTTATTTATTTATATAAATTTATTTATTATATATATATATTTATATATTATTTATATATATTTATTATTTATATATGCACCTTATTGCTTTTTTATCCTATACTACCATGAGCTTATGTAACGAAATTTCGTTCTTATCTGTGCTGTAAAGTTCAAATTTGAATGACAATAAAAAGTAAGTCTAAGTCTTTTATTTTGAAAGCTTCCTTTCACCTCCAGAGTCAGGGATATTCAATATAGGCTTTAACTAAACTAGTCGGCGAAAAAGGTTCCACAAAAGGGAGCAACCGCAAATCACTCCGAAAGGAGGAAAACACAAAAACAATAACGAACTATACTTGACGCCGTATATTCTATGAAATTTATTATAAACAAAAAAACGCTCCTACAGGAGGGAGAAATAATGGCTATGAAACTTCTACACTGTCTTTAATCTAAAAAAAAAGGTTAACAAAAAATTTCACTCAAAAACCTGAGGAAGAAAAACTGAAAACTCACCACTTCGGCTGTAAAACTAAATAACACTGCTGAGGAGGAGAAAAAGAGAACTCAAAATAGCAACGAAGGAATTCAGGATCAAGGTATTCAAACACGAGACGAGGCAAGGTGGACAGGAGCTAGAGATGCACGAATAAACGAGACAATTTGGCATAGAACAAAGGGAGGCGTGGGTTTATGAGACACATGAGGGTAATGGGGAACAGGGGGAAACAATCAGGGGGTCAGGTATGACATCAGACTGATGACACAAGAGGAAGGGCAAGTGACCTGAAACGAGAGGAGTTACTTTTCAAACTAAAACAGAAGAAACCAAGACAAGACATCCCTCACCGTGGTGTGACAGATTCATGAAGTTTGGTTCTTTTATGAATTTATTATGGGTCTACTGAAAATGTGACCAAATCTGCTGGGTCAAAAGTATACATACAGCAATGTTAATATTTGGTTACATGTCCCTTGGCAAGTTTCACTGCAATAAGGCGCTTTTGGTAGCTATCCACAAGCTTCTGGTTGAATTTTTGACCACTCCTCTTGACAAAATTGGTGCAATTAAGCTAAATTTGTTGGTTTCCTGACACGGACTTGTTTCTTCAGCATTGTCCACACTTTTAAGTCAGGACTTTGGGAAGGCCATTCTAAAATCTTAATTTTAGCCTGATTTAGCCATTCCTTTACCACTTTTGACATGTGTTTGGGGTCATTGTCCTGTCTGGAACACCCAACTGCGCCCAAGACCCAACCTCCGGGCTGATGATTTTAGGTTGCCCTGAAGAATTTGGAGGTAATCCTTCTTTTTCATTGTCCCATTTACTCTCTGTAAAGCACCAGTTCCATTGGCAGAAAAACTAGGCCCAGGGCATAATACTACCACCACCATGCTTGGTGGTAGGAACGGTGTTCCTGGGATTAAAAGCCTCACCTATTCTCCTCCAAACATATTGCTGGGTATTGTGGCCAAACAGCTCAATTTTTGTCAGATGAAACGAAAATGTTGCTTTTCGTGACCAACAAGTATGTGCTCCAATCACTCTATTACTAAAAAATAAGAGTTGTAGAAATTATTGGAAACTCAAGACAGCCATGACATCCCCTTGTTCACCCCAGGGGGTCAAATGCAGAGGATACATTTCACCTCACCTCGTGTGTGTGTGACAAGCATTGGTACTTTAACTTAACAAAGTACAAAAAAGAAGAACCATGATGAACATTCTGAATTTATTTCATCCATCCATTCATTTTCTAGATAATCTTACTTATCTCACCATATGAAATATAACTTACTTCACCAATTATTAATTGTTTATGTATTTATTTTTATTGTTATTACTAATAAAATATATTGTGAATACATGGAGAACAGGAAGTGAACAAGAGTTTGAGCGACTGCTATGTAAAGGAAAAGGGGTCGGATTAAATAAGCTCCGCTTCTTCCTACTCCTTTTCGAACATGTTGACTAGAGAAACTGGAAATTGTGACGTACCATGTTGTATGCGTGCATGTTGCAAATAAACACAGACAAACTAAATTTTTGCACACAAAAAAAAATAATGATTTCTGAAAAAAGTGCAGGGGACCTCATGACTGTGGTCTGGCGTACTTGTACTTTTTTAGTTTCTTTCCTGCGTGTGAATGTGAATCTATCAGGGGTCTCAAACTCAATTTACCTGGGGGCCACTGGATGCAGAAACTGGGTGAGAGATTTCTTAAAAAAATCTAACATGCACTTTTTAATGAATTCACCTTCTTTGAATGGCTTTCCCGCCCTCGCAACATACTTGCCAACCCTCCGGATTTTTCCGGGAAACTCCCGAATTCCAGTGCACCTCCCGACAATCTCCCGGGGCAACCATTCTCCCGAATTTCGGTTTTACTATACAACCTATAGTCGCGTCCGCTTTTTCACCGTACACACAGCGTGCCGGCCCAGTCACATAACATATGCGGCTTTTAAACACACATAAGTGAATGCTGCATACTTGGTCAACAGCCATACAGGTCACACTGAGGGTGGCCGTATAAACAACTTTATCACTGTTACAAATATGCGCCACACTGTGAACCCACACCAAACAAGAATGACAAACACATTTCAGGAGAACATCCGCACCGTAACACAACATAAACACAACAGAACAAATACCCAGAACACCTTGCAGCAATAACTCGGGGCAGGGCGGGGTTTGGTGGTAGCGGAGGGGAGGGTGTATATTGTAGCCCGGAAGGGTTAGGGCTGCATGGGTATTTGTTCTGTTGTGTTTATGTTGTGTTACGGTGCTGATGTTCTCCCGAAATGTGTTTGTCATTCTTGTTTGGTGTGGATTCACAGTGTGGCGCATATTTGTAATAGTGTTAAAGGCACTGCCTTTGCGTGCCGGCCCAGTCACATAATATCTACGGCTTTTCACACACACAAGTGAATGCAAGCATACCTGGTCAACAGCCGTGCAGGTCACACTGAGGGTGGCCGTATAAACAACTTTATCACTGTTACAAATATGCGCCACACTGTGAACCCACGCCAAACAAGAATGACAAACACATTTCAAGAGAACATCCGCACCGTAACACAACATAAACACAACAGAACAAATACCCAGAACACCTTGCAGCCCTAACTCGGGGCGGGGCGGGGTTTGGTGGTAGCGGAGGGTGGGGGGGTGTATATTGTAGCCCGGAAGGGTTAGGGCTGCATGGGATTCTGGGTATTTGTTCTGTTGTGTTTATGTTGTGTTACGGTGCGGATATTCTTGTCAAGACTGGGACTGTGGCGTGGTTTGTTCTCCCGAGGTGCAAGTGATTTGGACCAGACATGGCGTGAAGGTGAATACATGATTTATTTTAACACTATATATCAAAAAGGAACAAACGAAAAGCTACTAGGCTATTGAAAACAAAACTTGCACATAGGCAGAAACTGTGAACAATTAAACAAAAACACTAACTGTGGCATTAATAAACAAAAAAACTTACTTGGCATGGACTATGAAGTGCGCAGAGGTAAGAGTGTGACAGGGGTATGAATCGCATAAATGCGAGATGTCGCCAGGAAGACAAACTGAAAACAATGAACTTAAATACTACAGACATGATTAACAAAAACAGGTGCGTGACATGACAGGTGAAAACTAATGGGTTGCTATGGTGACAAACAAGAGTGCACAATGAGTCCAAACGTGGAACAGGTTAAACTAATGGGTAACCATGGAAACAAGACAAGGGAGTGAAAAGCCAGAAACTAAAGAGTCCAATAACTAAACAAAACAAAACATGACTAAAACAAAACATGATTACACAGACATGACAGTTCTCCCGAAACGTGTTTGTCATTCTTGTTTGGTGTGGATTCACAGTGTGGCGCATATTTGTAACAGTGTTGCAGTTGTTTATTCGGCCACCCTCAGTGTGACCTGTGTGGCTGTTGATCAAGTATGCCGTGCAGTCGCTTACATGTGTCTACAGAAGCCACATACAACATGTGACTGGGCTGGCACGCTGTTTGTACAGGCTGTAGAGGACGCTAAAGGCAGTGCCGTCACGGCACGCCCTTAATATTGTTGTCTGGGTGAAAACCGTCAGAAATTCGGGAGAATGGTTGCCCCTGGAGATTTCCGGGAGGGGCACAGAAATTCGGGAGTCTCCCGGAAAAATCGGGAGAGTTTACAAGCGCCATTCATATAAAACCCGCGGGCCGCACTAACATTAAATTTTCATATTAAGGTGCGGGCCGCTCTCTTTAAGAAGGGGAACCGGAGGGTGTGTTCTAACTATCGTGGGATCACACTCCTCAGCTTTCCCGGTAAGGTCTATTCAGGTGTACTGGAGAGGAGGCCACGCCGGATAGTCGAACCTCGGCTTCAGGAGGAACAGTGTGGTTTTCGTGCTGGTCGTGGAACTGTGGACCAGCTCTCTACTCTCGGCAGGGTCCTTGAGGGTGCATGGGAGTTTGCCCAACCAGTCTACATGTGCTTTGTGGACTTGGAGAAGGCATTCGACCGTGTCCCTCGGGAAGTCCTGTGGGGAGTGCTCAGAGAGTATGGGGTATCGGACTGTCTGATTTTGGCGGTCCGCTCCCTGTATGATCAGTGTCAGAGCTTGGTCCGCATTGCCGGCAGTAAGTCGGACACGTTTCCAGTGAGGGTTGGACTCCGCCAAGGCTGCCCTTTGTCACCGATTCTGTTCATAACTTTCATGGACAGAATTTCTAGGCGCAGTCAAGGCGTTGAGGGAATCCGGTTTGGTGGCTGCAGGATTAGGTCTCTGCTTTTTGCAGATGATGTGGTCCTGATGGCTTCATCAGGCCAGGATCTTCAGCTCTCGCTGGATCGGTTCGCAGCCGAGTGTGAAGCGACTGGGATGAGAATCAGCACCTCCAAGTCCGAGTCCATTGTTCTCGCCCGGAAAAGGGTGGAGTGCCATCTCCGGGTTGGGGAGGAGACCCTGCCCCAAGTGGAGGAGTTCAAGTACCTCGGAGTCTTGTTCACGAGTGAGGGAAGAGTGGATCGTGAGATCGACAGGCGGATCGGTGCGGCATCTTCAGTAATGCGGACGCTGTATCGATCCGTTGTGGTGAAGAAGGAGCTGAGCCGGAAGGCAAAGCTCTCAATTTACCGGCCGATCTACGTTCCCATCCTCACCTATGGTCATGAGCTTTGGGTTATGACCGAAAGGACAAGATCACGGGTACAAGCGGCCGAAATGAGTTTCCTCCGCCGGGTGGCAGGGCTCTCCCTTAGAGATAGGGTGAGAAGCCCTGTCATCCGCGAGGAGCTCAAAGTAAAGCCGCTGCTCCTCCACATCGAGAGGAGCCAGATGAGGTGATTCGGGCATCTGGTCAGGATGCCACCCGATCGCCTCCCTCGGGAGGTGTTTAGGGCACGTCCGACCGGTAGGAGGCCACGGGGAAGACCCAGGACACGTTGGGAAGACTATGTCTCCCGGCTGGCCTGGGAACGCCTCGGGATCCCCCGGGAAGAGCTGGACGAAGTGGCTGGGGAGAGGGAAGTCTGGGCTTCCCTGCTTAGGCTGCTGCCCCCGCGACCCGACCTCGGATAAGCGGAAGAAGATGGATGGATGGATGGGTGCGGGCCGCAAAATAACGTCTCGCGGGCCGCAATTGGCCCACGGGCCGCGTGTTTGAGACCCCTGATTTAGTGTTTGCTACTGTGCCTTGAAGCCTGATAAAGATGCATCAAGGCTATAAACGTGTTCAGATGAATCACAGGAAGTGTCAATCATTGCATATTTCTTTGAATCCCAAGTTGTGATTGACTTCTTGTTCTCAGACAACTTGAACTCCGGAGAAGATTAATCAATCAATTTGACCAAAGTTGATCCTTTTATAGTCTTTTTGGTTGTTTTTTTCCCCCCCTAGTTAAAAGTTAATTTTCCTCCATTTCTGTGAGGTCTGTGCAGACAGAGCAGCTGACCCTTGCAGCATAAAGGCTACTTTTAATCTTTTATTACTACAGACACATAAAGATAAGGAACTCATCCTCGGTCTAAAATAGAGTGTTTGGGAAGTAAGATTTAAGGTGTTTTGCCCTTCCTGCTGAGCTCAGCAGTCAAATGTCTGTTTCCTTGATCTCCTTCAACTGCTTTATTGGCCCTCCTGTTTTACTGCTTCCATGAATTGTTTCCTAAGGGTGATCCACTTGAAGATCTTCATACATAAAACCATCCTCTTTATTTTCCGCCTTTGCTTAGTTGAGAAGGCAATAAGTGAACCCCTGACTTAAGCCCTCGGTTCACCAAAAGGGAGATGCTGCTGCCAGTTGACGGATGAGGCGGCGATGAAAATGTTGGGTTCAAATAAAGAAGCTCTCCGCGATCTTAAGCAATATTTGTGAGGATATGCACAAAAGCGAAACATTCCTCCGTGTCCTAAAAAAGGAGGACGCTTCAACTCTGAATGCACTCTGTCTTATTATATAGCACTTTTTTTTTAGTTTCGTAAGAAATAAAAAAAAAAGTGCTATTAGTAATAAAACTGTGCATACTAAGATTCTTGCTTCCAGCTTGTTTCTAGCAAAACAATACAAGGTGGTACCTCAGGACACCAGTTTAATTGGTTCGGTGCCTTGAAAAATGCATTGCAAAACAGCATTGCTCATTAAAATTAATTCAAATCAATTTAATTCCTGTTTGTGTCATGACTTGTCAAGTCAGGTCATGACTTGTTTTGTTGTGATGTCCCCATTGTTTAGTGTTTTGTTCTGTTTTTAGTCTTGTTGCTAGGTGCGCTGAATATACACACCTGTTTCTGTTAGCCTACTCAGTGGCCTAGTGGTTATAGTGAACCACCCATTACCTCCCTGCTTGGCACTCAGCGTCAAGGGTTGGAATTGGGGGTTAAATCACCAAAAATTATTCCCGGGCGCAGCCACTGCTGCTGCTCACTGCTCCCCTCACCTCCCAGGGGGTGATCAAGGGTGATGGGTCAAATGCAGAGAATAATTTCGCTACACCTCGTGTGTGTGTGTGTGACAATCATTGGTACTTTAACTTTTTAACTTTAACTTTATTGATTAGTGTCCCCACCTGCTGCCATCACTAATCGCTCACCCTTATACAGCCGTCTCTCCGTTCACTCAGCGTAGGTCCATGTTCAGTGTTCGCTTCACGCCACGCTAAAAAAATATATTTTCCATGCTAGCTGTATGCTATGACCTAGTTTATGCTACGTTTCGCTCTGCTAAGTTTGCTTTGAGTTTGAATTCCTGTTTGTGTCATGACTTGTCAAGTCAGGTCATGAATTGTTTTGTTGTGATGTCCCCATTGTTTAGTGTTTTGTTCTGTTTATAGTCTTGTTGCTAGGTGCGCTGAATATACACACCTGTTTCTGTTAGCCTACTCAGTGGCCTAGTGGTTATAGTGAGCCACCCATTACCTCCCTGCTTGGCACTCAGCGTCAAGGGTTGGAATTGGGGGTTAAATCACCAAAAATTATTTTTGGGCGCGGCCACCGCTGCTGCTCACTGCTCCCCTCACCTCCCAGCGGGTGATCTAGGGTGATGGGTCAAATGCAGAGGATAATTTCACCACACCTCGTATGTGTGTGTGACAATGATTGGTACTTTAATTTTTTAACTTTAACTTTATTGATTAGTGTCCCCACCTGCTGTCATCACTAATCGTTCACCCTTATACAGCCGTCTCGCCGTTCACTCAGCGCAGGTCCATGTTCAGTGTTCGCTTCACGTCACGCTAAAAAAATATATTATCCATGCTAGCCGTATGCTACGACCTAGTTTATGCTGAGTTTTGCTATGCTAAGTTTGCTTTGAGTTTGAGTCGCCGTTTGTATATTTGCCTTATTGGATTAAAAGACTTACTGTTAGACTCCCGCCGCCGCCGCTCATCCATCTGTGCGCTTCAGTTCACTCTCCACTGCGGGCGCGCCTCCGCACGGCTGCAGGAGATCTGCAATCAGCGCACCTGCCTGTGATGAGCGAGCTGCCTTCAAAAGCCTGCACAACCTGCCATCCCGGGCCGGAATATAATCTTCTGTTGTCCCTTTGCCTTTGTTCAACGTGTCGAGCTGTGCGTCTCGACATTCCTCGTTTCTCCCCCTGCTTCCCGGACTGACTGCCTCTTGGATCTAGACCTCCCGCTTGGACACGGACCTTCTCTGCCTAGCCCTTTGGATTTGTCCGCTTCCTCACTCATCATTACGGTACCACAAAGCAATTAATTCTTACACATAGTCTTACATCATACACACTCTTGGATTTTGTCACACTCCATTTCCTTAGTTTAAGTATATTTAATATTGTGTTTTATTATATATATTGTGTATATACATATAATAAAAATCATAGAGCAATATCGCCCCCTAGTGGTATTGTGCTGTCACAACTCCCTCCTCCAACCATAACACTTACCTGCACACTGCTACTGCTACTTCCTGTCCTACTGCATGCTGGAAGCACAACATTCCCAACAATACGACCCCTAACGCAACAAATACCTCAACTGTAACATGTTACAGGTTCTTTTTTAATAAAAACTAACGCAAATATTGTATAAAAGCAATGCAATAAAATGTACTACAAACAAATACATTTGTTTTATGAGGTAATGTAATAATGATGTACGGCCTTCACGATGGAGTGTGGACTTCTACGGTATCTCCTTCCAGCTGCTTCTTTGTCAAACACACCATTAGCAGCATTTATCCATATTTTCATGGATAAATGTTCGCCGTTTGGATACAGTATTTTAACATCCTTGGCTGGCATTATCGACTTCCCTGCTTTGGTATGGTGCAGACTAGTAATGCTACGTTCCAACTGCTTCACCAAGTCATGTTTTTCGATCATTTATTTCTTTAATTTGATGAATATAATAGTTGTTTTCTTCTCAGCACTGTCCTTCATAGTCATTATTTAAGTTTCCGTAGTTAGGTATTATCGGCCGATAAATGCTTTAAAATGTAATATCGGAAATTATCGGTATCGGTTTCGAAAAGTCAAATGTATGACTTTTTAAAACGCCGCTGTACGGAGTGGTACACGGACGTAGGGAGAAGTACAGAGCGCCAATAAACCTTAAAGGCACTGCCTTTGCGTGCCGGCCCAGTCACATAATATCTACGGCTTTTCACACACACAAGTGAATGCAATCCATACCTGGTCAACAGCCGTACAGGTCACACTGAGGGTGGCCGTATAAACAACTTTAACACTGTTACAAATTTGCGCCACACTGTGAACCCACACCAAACAAGAAGGACAAACACATGTCGGGAGAACATCCGCACCGCAACACAACATACACACAACAGAACAAATACCCAGAAGCCCTTGCAGCACTAACTCTTCCGGGACGCTACAATATACACCCAAGCTGCTGTTTTGAGGCATGTTAAAAAAAAAAAGAATGCACTTTGTGACTTCAATAATAAATATGGCAGTGCCATGTTGGCATTTTTTTCCATAACTTGAGTTGATTTATTGTGGAAAAACCTTGTTACATTGTTTAATGCATCCAGCGGGACATCACAACAAAATTAGGCATAATAATGTGTTGATTCCACGACTGTATATATCGGTATCGGTTGATATCGGAATCGGTAATTAAGAGTTGGACAATATCGGAATATCGGCAAAAAAGCCATTATCGGACATCTCTAATAATAATATGACCCCTTTAATGCGCCTTTTGTATGAAAATAGACCTGACTAGACCCGCTCATCAGTAGTGCGCCCTATGGTCCGGAAAATACAGTATGCAACAAAATCCAATGCCTTGAGACAAATTTAACTTGAACCATTCACTAAACGTCCCCCTCTTCTGTTTGTGTCCTCCTCACTCCAACACACACCTGATCAGAAGGCCAGTCTCCAGTGGAGGCCATCAGACCCTTTTAAGAGTCCAAAGGTGAAAGGTTTAAGCCCCTTGCCAATAAAAGCTGCAACGACTTCCTCAAAAGGAAAGCTTTGACCTGCTCTGAAGTTCTTTTCAAGCTTTCCAGGCCCCCCAGCACCACTCTCCACATAGATCCCACCGCTGTCTCCTGGCTGTGTAATTACTAAAGGCAAATGACACGTCGCTGACAGATGGCGGATAGATGGGCCGTGCCCTTGAGTTTGGTCTGCACTTGCAGGGCCTGTTCATCAAAAATATAATAACTTTGTCGC
>NC_084561.2:13698823-13726323 GCF_033978685.3 Nerophis lumbriciformis
AAGACACCCAGCCGAGTCCCACGGGGAGGGGGTGGATAAAAATTGGAAAAGTCGGCAAAAGTCCCCAAAATGTTCAAAATACCTACCCTGGTTCGAGTGCCACAAGTCCCGCCGCCGGCCGGGATGCCCAAAATGTCCAAAACGCGCCCAGCAAAGTCCCACGGGAAGGCGGGGAGAAAAGTGAGAAAAGTCGGCAAAAGTCCCAAAAATGTTCAAAATACCTACCCAGGTTCGAGTGCCACAAGTCCCGCCGCCGGCCGCGCAAGTCCCGGGATGCCCAAAATGTCCATAAGACACCGAGGAGAGTCCCACGGGGAGGGGGTGGATAAAAGTTGGAAAAGTCGGCAAAAGTCCCAAAAATGTTCAAAATACCTAGCCAGGTTCGAGTGCCACAAGTCCCGCTGCCGGCCGGGATGCCCAAAATGTCCAAAACGCGCCCAGCAAAGTTCCACGGGAAGGTGGGAAGAATAGTGAGAAAAGTCGGCAAAAGTCCCCAAAATATTCAAAATACCTACCCAGGTTCGAGTGCCACAAGTCCCGCCGCCGGCCGCGCAAGTCCCAGGATGCCCAAAATGTCCATAAGACACCCAGCCGAGTCCCACGGGGAGGGGGTGGATAAAAGTTGAAAAAGTCGGCAAAAGTCCCCAAAATGTTCAAAATACCTACCCAGGTTCGAGTGCCACAAGTCCCGCCGCCGGCCGCGCAAGTCCCGGGATGCCCAAAATGTCCATAAGACACCGAGCTGAGTCCCACGAGGAGGGGGTGGATAAAAGTTGGAAAAGCCGGCAAAAGTACCCAAAATGTTCAAAATACCTACCCAGGTTCGAGTGCCACAAGTCCAGCCGCCGGCCGGGATGCCCGAAATGTCCAAAACGCGCCCAGCAAAGTCCCACGGGAAGGTGGGAAGAATAGTGAGAAAAGTCGGCAAAAGTCCCCAAAATGTTCAAAATACCTACCCAGGTTCGAGTGCCAGAAGTCCCGCCGCCGGCCGCGCAAATCCCGGGATGCCCAAAATGTCCATAAGACACCCAGCCGAGTCCCACGGGGAGGGGTTGGTTAAAGTTGGAAAAGTCGGCAAAAGTCCCCAAAATGTTCAAAATACCTACCCAGGTTCGAGTGCCACAAGTCCCGCTGCCGGCCGGGATGCCCAAAATGTCCAAAACGCGCCCAGCAAAGTCCCACGGGAAGGCGGGGAGAAATGTGAGAAAAGTCGGCGAAAGTCCCCAAAATGTTCAAAATACCTTCCCAGGTTCGAGTGCCACAAGTCCCGCCGCCGGCCGGGATGCAAAATATGTCCAAAATGCGCCCAACAAAGTCCCGCGGGAAGGCGGGGAGTAAAGTGAGAAAAGTCGGCAAAAATTTTCAAAATACCTACCCAGGTTTGACTGCATCAAGTCCCGCCGCTGGCCGGGATGCCCAAAATGTCCAAAACGCGCCCAGCAAAGTCCCACAAGAAGTCGGGGTGAAAAGTGAGAAAAGTCGGCAAAAGTCCTAAAAATGTTCAAAAAACCTACCCAGGTTCGAGTGCCACAAGTCCCGCCGCCGGCCGGGATGCCCAAAATGTCCAAAACGCGCCCAGCAAAGTCCCACGGGAAAGCGGGGAGAAAAGTGAGAAAAGTCGGCAAAAGTCCCAAAAATGTTCAAAATACCTACCCAGGTTACCCCAAAATGTCCGTAAGACACCCAGCCGATTCCCACGGGGAGGTGGTGGATGAAAGTTGGAAAAGTCGGCAAAAATCCCCAAAATGTTCAAAATACCTACCTACCTGGCCTAGTGGTTAGAGTGTCCGCCCTGAGATCGGTAGGTCATGAGTTCAAACCCCGGCCGAGTCATACCAAAGACTATAAAAATGGGAGCCAATATCTCCCTCTTGGCACTCAGTATCAAGGGTTGGAATTGAGGGTTAAATCACAAAAATGATTCCCGGGCGTGGCCACCGCTGCTGCTCACTGCTCCCCTCACCTCCCAGGGGGTGAACGAGGGGATGGGTCAAATGCAGAGGACAAATTTCACCACACCTAGTGTCTGTGTGACAATCATTGCATGGTACTTTAACTTTAACTTAAAATGTTGCATAGATGATGTTTTACAGACCATCTTCAAGCCGTTTTCTGACCGTGTCTTCAGTATGCACCGTTTTGTGGGGCGGTTTTATTTACGTGCCTCCACTTCGACACCGTCTTCTCCCCGCCATTTTTGTTGTATTTTTAGCGTTTCCCTATGGAGTCTACTGACGAACATAAGTTCAAACTATACGCTACTTTGTATCGGAAATGGCAACAGCGGAGGATGCACGTGCATGTACGAACCAGTCTGCCCCACAACAAGAGGATAGTGGAAAAAGAAGGAGCTTATTGACTGGCGCAAAGCATTTTGGCTAAATTTATATCATATACAAACCCCGTTTCCATATGAGTTGGGAAATTGTGTTAGATGTAAATATAAACAGAATTACAATGATTTGCAAATCCTTTTCAACCCATATTCAATTGAATGCACTACAAAGACAAGATATTTGATGTTTAAACTCATAAACTTTTTTTTTTTTTTTTCAAATAATAATTAACTTAGAATTTCATGGCTGCAACACGTGCCAAAGTAGTTGGGAAAGGGCATGTTCACCACTGTGGTACACATGGCCTTTCCTTTTAACAACACTCAGTAAACGTTTGGGAACTGAGGAGACACATTTTTGAAGCTTCTCAGGTGGAATTCTTTCCCATTCTTGCTTGATGTACAGCTTAAGCTGTTCAACAGTCCGGGGGTCTCCGTTGTGGTATTTTAGGCTTCATAATGCGCCACACATTTTCAATGGGAGACAGGTCTGGACTACAGGTAGGCCAGTCTAGTACCCGCACTCTTTTACTGTGAAGCCACGTTGATGTAACACGTGGCTTGGCATTGTCTTGCTGAAATAAGCAGGGGCGTCCATGGTAACGTTGCTTGGATGGCAACATATGTTGCTCCAAAACCTGTATATACCTTTCAGCATTAATGGTGCCTTCAGAGATGTGTAAGTTACCCATGTCTTGGGCACTAATACACCCCCATACCATCACAGATGCTGGCTTTTACACTTTGCACCTATAACAATCCCGATGGTTCTTTTCCTCTTTGGTCCGGAGGACACGACGCCCACAGTTTCCAAAAACTATTTGAAATGTGGACTCGTCAGACCCCAGAACACTTTTCCACTTTGTATCAGTCCATCTTAGATGAGCTCAGGCCCAGCGAAGCCGACGGCGTTTCTGGGTGTTGTTGATAAACAGTTTTCGCCTTGCATAGGAGAGTTTTAACTTGCACTTACAGATGTAGCGACCAACTGTAGTTACTGACAGTGGGTTTCTGAAGTGTTCCTGAGCCCATGTGGTGATATCCTTTACACACTGACGTCGCTTGTTGATGCAGTACAGCCTGAGGGATCGAAGGTCACGGGCTTAGCTGCTTACGTGCAGTGATTTCTCCAGATTCTCTGAACCCTTTGATGATATTACGGAGCGTAGATGGTGAAATCCCTAAATTCCTTGCAATAGCTGGTTGAGAAAGGTTTTTCTTAAACTGTTCAACAATTTGCTCACGCATTTGTTGACAAAGTGGTGACCCTCGCCCCATCCTTGTTTGTGAATGACTGAGCATTTCAGGGAATCTACTTTTATACCCAATCATGGCACCCACCTGTTCCCAATTTGCCTGTTCACCTGTGGGATGTTCCAAATAAGTGTTTGATGAGCATTCCTCAACTTTATCAGTATTTATTGCCACTTTTCCCAACTTCTTTGTCACGTGTTGCTGGCATCAAATTCTAAAGTTAATGATTATTTGCAAAAAAAAAAAAATATCAGTTTGAACATCAAATATGTTGTCTTTGTAGCATATTCAACTGAATATGGGTTGAAAATGATTTGCAAATCATTGTATTCCGTTTATATTTACATCTAACACAATTTCCCAACTCATATGGAAACGGGGTTTGTATGGAAATATCGGCTGAGGTCAGCAATCGGAAAAATGGCACAATTTAGGCAAATTGTAAACGGCTCGTTTGGAGGAAAAACAAAGGAAGACACGACTGTTTTTAATAATATCTCCATCATGCCTCCATGGTTTGATTTCAAATGTGCGGCACCAAATACATACAAACAGGTGCGAATAGGTAATAAAAGTTGGTATTGCATAAAAGGTCCCCTTTAGATAATAAAACACAACTTCATTTTATTGTATCATTTCTGTGAAATCTAATGAATTTGAAAGGTTGTGTGTCTTCTGCAGCCTAAAGAGACCATATGCTATATTTAAAAAAAAAGACATCCTGTCCAGCTGTAGGCCTGCTAAAGAGCTTGTATCGTCAGTTAACCGGAACGTGGCGGTTCATTGATTTTTTGTAAAAAAAAAAAAAATCACAAAAGAATCCAAGAGGTGACATCAAGGGTCATTTTCAAAAGGGTCTTTCTCTATACGGATATGGCTATGAAAGCAAGCAGAACCAACCAAGGAGAGATGCAATATTTCAAGGTAATATGGTGTTTGCATCAGCACCATCATGACAGGCAGATGTTATATGAAAATATAGTTATAATGCCACTATTGATTGTATTTGTGACATCAGTAATATTTCCAATGTGGTTATTTTTAGCAAAATCACAGTTTAAAATGAATGTATCATAATTCATATTTATTAGGGACCGCAATGTCTCTTTGGAACAGAGGACCCTATTGAATTTGTAAGGTTTTATTATTATTCTTTATTATACCGCCGCCTCTTTGAGCTTTAATTTGACCCCCTTAACATGCTTCAAAACTCACCATATTTGACACACACATCAGGACTGGCGAAAATTGCCATCTAATAGAAAAACCAAACCCCAAAAATTAAAATAGGAAACCCCCTAGGAAATAACACAGACAAAACGGCCTGTAACTTCCAATAGGAGTATCGTAGAGACATGAAACAAAAACCTCTATGTAGGTCTGACTTAGACCTAGATTTCATTCACTAATATCCTTCAGCAAAAATCAACAGGAAGTTGGCAATTCCCTCTTCAAAACAAAAATAAATGTTCTTAAAAACAGTCATTTTTGCCTCTTTGAGCTGTAATTTGACCCCCTTCACATGCTTCAAAACTCACCATATTTGACACACACATCAGGACTGGCGAAAATTGCCATCTAATAAAAAACCAAACCCCAAAACTCAAAATTGCGCTCTAGCGCCCCCTAGGAAATAACAGAGACAAAACGGCCTGTAACATGACATGAAACAAAAACCTCTATGTAGGTCTGACTAAGACCTAGATTTCATTTACTAACATCCTTCAGAAAAAAATCAACAGGAAGTTGGCAATTCCCCCTTCAAAACAAAAATAAATTTTCTTAAAAACAGTCATTTTTGCCTCTTTGAGCTATAATTTGACCCCCTTCACATGCTTCAAAACTCACCAAACTGGACACACACTTCAGGACTGGTGTAAATTGCGATCTAATAAAAAACCAAACCCCATCCATCCATCCATCCATCCATTTTCTACCGCTTATTCCCTTTGGGGTCGCGGGGGCGCTGGAGCCTATCTCAGCTACAATCGGGCGGAAGGCGGGGTACACCCTGGACAAGTCGCCACCTCATCATCTCTAGCGGCCCCTAGGAATTAACACAGACAAAACGGCCTGTAACTTCCAATAGGAATATTGTAGAGACATGAAACAAAAACCTCTATGTAGGTCTGACTTAGACCTAGATTTCATTCACTAACATCCTTCAGAAAAAATCAACAGGAAGTTGGCAATTCCCCCTTCAAAACAAAAATAAATGTTTTTAAAAACAGTCATTTTTGCCTCTTTGAGCTGTAATTTGACCCCATTCACATGCTTCAAAACTCACCAAACTGGACACACACTTCAGGACTGGCGGAAATTGCGATCTAATAAAAAAAACCAAACCCGAAAAATTAAAAATTGCGCTCAAGCACCTCCTAGGAAGAAAACACAGACAAAACTGCTCCTAGGAAGAAAACACAGACAAAACTGCTTGTAACTTCCGGTAGGAATGTCGTACAGACATGAAACAAAAACCTCTATGTAGGTCTCACTTAGACCTACATTTCATTCATTGACAACCAGGAAGTTTGCAATTCCCCCTTCAAAACAAAAGTGGGGTCAAAACAGTCACCCTTTTTTTTAAACATTATCTCCTCTGAGCGCGTTTGTCGTTTCGGCTTCAAACTAGCACAGGAGAGAGATTGAACCCTTCTGATTAAAAGTTGATGAAAGAGTTTTCATAACTGCTCCGGTTTTGATTTTACGAGCCTTCAAAGAACCGCTGCGCTGATGCTGCTGCGCTGCTGCCGTCTCAAGATGGCCGCTTAAAAGCAGGAAGCACCAGCGTGACCACACAATGCAGAGAAGGTAGCTACTGTGCGGGTAAAGATATGTTGACTGGGTAAAGGCAGAAAGCACAGGTGTGACCCCCAATATGCAGAGAAGGTAGGTAATGTGCGGGTGAAAATAGGTTGAATGGGTACAGGCAGGAAGTACCAGCGTGACCTTAGTATGCAGAGAAGGTTAAATTACATGATTACATAGATATGTTGTATGGGTGAAAGAAAAAAGCACCAGTGTGTCCCCAGGATGCAGGTAGGTAATGTGCAGGTAAAGATATGTTGAATGGGTAAAGGCAGGAAACACCAGCAAAAGTCGGTCCTGTCCATCGCTGCTTGCAGCTTTAATTTATAATTAATATTGTGCACAAAAGACTAACAGCAGTGTTCAGTTCCAACAACACAATCATTATTTCTTCATTATGCACCAAATCACAGCCCTGGAATTCTGATCATCAACATTGCAACACAAGGCGATCATTTCTTTGCATATTTTGTGTTATGTTTTACTGCGATAACCATGACAATTTTTTAAGGTTTTTATTAATTATGTTGATTATATTATCTGGCTACAATTTGATTCATATTATTGAAGTATTTTGATTAATATTTAGACACTAGGGCAGGGGTCGGCAACCCGCGGCTCTAGAGCCGCATGCGGCTCTTTAGCGCCGCCCTAGTGGCTCTCTGGAGCTTTTTCAGAAATGTATGAAAAATGGAAAAAGATGAGGGGGAAAAAATCTATTTTTTATTTTAATATGGTTTCTGTAGAAGGACAAACATGACACAAACCTCCCTAATTGTTATAAAGCACACTGTTTATATTAAACATGCTTCACTGATTCGAGTATTTGGCGAGCGCCGTTTTGTCCTACTAATTTTGGCGGTCCTTGAACTCACCTTAGTTTGTTTACATGTATATCTTTCTGCGACTTTCTAGGACGTGTTTTATGCCACTTATTTTTCTGTCTCATTTTGTCCACCAAACTTTTAACGTTGTGCATGAATCCACAAAGGTGAGTTTTGTTGATGTTATTGACTTGTGTGTAGTGCTAATCAGACATATTTGGTCACTGTATGACTGCGAGCTAATCGATGCTAACATGCTATTTAGGCTAGCTATATGTACATATTGCATAATTATGCCTCATTTGTAGCTATATTTGAGGTCATTTAGTTTCCTTTAAGTCCTCTTAATTCAATTTATATCTCATGACACACTATCTGTATGTAATATGGCTTTTAATTTTTTGCGGCTCCAGACAGATTTTTTTTTGTATTTTTGGTCCAATATGGCTCTTTCAACATTTTGGGTTGCCGACCCCTGCCCTAGGGGAACATATTCTAAGTAACAAAGACTTAATTTAGAGTTATTTGGACACTAGGGGAACATATTCTAAGTCAGTGGTTCTCAAATGGGGGTACGCGTACCCCTGGGGGTACTTGAAGGTATACCAAGGGGTACGTGAGATTTTTTTTTAAATGGCTGTCAAAAAGAACTGTGAAAAGAAATGCAACAATGCAATATTCAGTGTTGACAGCTAGATTTTTGTGGACATGTTCCATATATATTGATGTTAAAGATTTCTTTTTTTGTGAAGAAATGTTTAGAATTAAGTTCATGAATCCAGATGGATCTCTATTACAATCCCCAAAGAGGGCACTTTAAGTTGATGATTACTTCTATGTGTAGAAATATTTATTTATAAATGAATGACTTGTTTATTTTCCAACAAGTTTTTAGTTATTTTTATATCTTTTTTTCCAAATAATTCAAGAAAGACCACTACAAATGAGCAATATTTTGCACTGTTATACAATTTAATAAATCAGAAACTGATGACATAGTGCTGTATTTTACTTCTTTATCTCTTTTTTTCAACCCAAAATGCTTTGCTCTGATTAGGGGGTACTTGAATTAAAAAAATGTTCACTGAAAAAAGGTTGAGAACCACTGTTCTAAGTAACAAAGATTTAATTATGAGTTATTTTGTTAGGGTTAGGGTTAGAGGGTTAAGGTCAGGGTTAGAGGGTTATAATAAGACCATGCCGAATAAGGCATTAATAAGTACTTAATAATGACTAGTTAAGAGCCAATTTGTTACTAATTTGCATGTTAATAAGCAACTAATTAATGGTGAATATGTTCCCCATACTAAAGTGTTACCATGTTTTTTTACAGGTGCACAAAATGAACCGTGCATGAACACATACTTGCCAACCCTCCCGGATTTTCCGGGAGACTCCCGAAATTCAGAGCCTCTCCCGAAAACCTCCCGGGACAAATTTTCTCCCGAAAATCTCCCAAAATTCAAGCGGAGCTGGAGGCCACGCCCCCTCCAGCTCCATGCGGACCTGAGTGACGTGTTGACAGCCTGTTCACACATCCGCTTTCTCACAATATAAACAGCTAATGATCGAGGGCGAGTTCTTGGTTTCTTATGTGGGTTTATTGTTAGGCAGTTTCATTAACGTCCTCCCAGCGCGGTAACAACACACAACAACAGCAGTCAAGTTTTCGTCTACCGTAAAGCAGTTTGTCTGCCGTAAACAGCAATTTTGTGACACTTTTAAACAGGACAATACTGCCATCTACTGTACATGCATATGTGACCCACCCATAATGTGTCACATTTTTGTGTTGATTTATTTATTTTATTTTGTGGTTTGAATTCGTTTTTGCAGCTGTCATTACACATTTATCAGTATTCACATTGGTCAGTAGGGGGCAGTAGGGTGTTTCTTCCCAATTGAATGCTATCACCTGCAGACCGGAAGTGTCTTGTCATTCTGATGAGCGCGACCAGTCTGTGAACAATTGAAACGTCCTATGTGCTTTTTCCTCCTGTATAACAGGTTAGTTTTGGTGAATCAACTCACTGAATAATATCCATGTGATCTTTATAAGTTTAAGTACACATTCTGATGGTGGAGCCTAACTCTAAAGTGTTTGTGAGTTGTAGTTTGTATTTGTGAATGAATCCAGTGCACAGCTGCAGTAATCAATACAAAAAGGCGACGTGGGTGCGCAATGTTTATATAGGAACTTCTGATCCTAATTCAGACTCCCAAATTAGAGCTCCCGTTTTCTTATTGATTTTAGAATGTATATTTGTATAATGTGTGTGTTCTGAAATAGTGACAGAGAATAGAACAAGGATGGACAATTCAACCCTTAACTCAACAATGAGTAGATGAGTGTTATGTGTGTGTATATGTGTAAATAAATGATCACTGAAATTCAAGTATTTCTTTTATTTATTTATATGTGTATATATATATATATATATATATATATATATATATATATATATATATATATATATATATATATATATATATATATATATATATATATGTGTGTGTGTGTGTGTATATGTAATAAAATAAATATATATAGCTAGAATTCACTGAAAGTCAAGTATTTCTCATATATATATATATATCTTAACCACGCCCCCAACCACGCCCCCCACCCCCCGCCCCCCGAAATCGGAGGTCTCAAGGTTGGCAAGTATGCATGAACATCACCTTGTTCAAAGAACAAAACCAACACAGTGCATAAACTCACAACAAATTACACACCTGCAAATCAGTCTGACTTCTGCTGTTGCCGTATCCGTAATACGCCAATAGGGAGAAGTTTTTATTTACACGATGAGTCGGGTGTGTCTCGACCTCCGCCGAACCCCTGAGCCCGACTCACCGAACCCCCAGGGTTCGATCGAACCCAGGTTAAGAACCACTGCTTTAGATGTTAACTGGCTGCTTGTATCGGGCGTTTAAATGACAAAATAAATGCACTTTGATGGATTCCGAGTCATACAGTACGTTTGAAATCACCACGAATCCAAATTGATTCCCTCCGATTGTGCCGTGAACTGTTGATGCTCGCCAGATCCCATTCGTTGTTTAACAGTTAAATGGAAACTGACATTTCATGCACAGGCGTCACTGTTAATTGTAACAGCTGCGGACTAATGTGGTCTAAAAGCGCGTTATTAAGCTCCCGGCCTGTGAAAGGCCCGCGCTGTACGAAAGAGCCGTCTCGTATGTCAATCGACAGGGGGACCGCTAAGCCTCGTCATTGTTACAGTTGCTACCGTTGGACAGCAGACACACTTACCGCCCTGCTGGGAGTGCGTGCATGCGTGCATAGTGTGTGTGTCGGCTCGGCGCGCACGGGCACAGGCGCGTCAACCCCCGCCGGCCCCCCGTTCCGGTGCTCGTATCAGCGGCTTCCACTTTCCATTGAGCGAGGGAGTCGGTGTGAGTTGGCGAAGGATCAAATCTTACGCCAACAACAACAGGACCTCAAGTTTAAGAGCCAAGTTACACAGTGCCCCCCGTAATTCCCCGTAATCCACCCTGTCTCCAGGCAGGTGATCCATGTGTGTGTGTGTGTGTGTGTGTGTGCGTGTGTGTGTGTGCGTGTGTGTGTGTGTGTGTGTGTGTGTGTGTGTGTGTGTGTGTGTGTGTGTGTGTGTGTGTGTGTGTGTGTGTGTTCTTGTATTTCTACCCTTCTTGAGACATCAACAAGGAAAAGTACAGTCCATATGACGACCGGTGAACGAGTTAGGACCGAAATCATGGTCCCAAATACGGAAAAACATTGCATCTTATAGATAATGTCTCGTTTGCACCCCCTGGTGGTGAAATCTATCAAAATTAGAGTGGTTCTAAAAAGGAGGGATTTTTCAAAATGACTGTGTGTCGGTTTTAAAAGTGCTCCCCCTCTGGTCAACATATGAAATAACAAGTGTGTGTAAAAATTTGAAGTGCTCCCCCTCTGGCCAACATATGAAATAACAAGTGTGTGTAAAAATATGAAATGCTCCCCCTCTGGCCAACATATGAAATAACAAGTGTGTGTAAAAATTTGAAATGCTCCCTCTCTGGCCAACGTATGTAATAACAAGTGTGTGTAA
Organism: Nerophis lumbriciformis; assembly: GCF_033978685.3. Lineage (NCBI taxonomy): Eukaryota > Metazoa > Chordata > Actinopteri > Syngnathiformes > Syngnathidae > Nerophis > Nerophis lumbriciformis. The sequence continues at coordinate 13,710,124 of NC_084561.2, forward strand.
GAAGTTTAAATGTGCCACCTATAATAATACCGATTAAAAAACAATTGCAAACAAAACATTAACAAAAAGCAGTCTTTTTCTCACGTGTCGACTTTTTACTAATAATATTGGGAACAGCTCCTGTAATATTACAATATTTTCTCGTAAAATGATTACTTTTTTTATGTAAAATGATTACTTTTTAATGCAAAATTCTGACCTTTATCACAATATTGCCAATTTTTTCTTGTAAAATAGTAACATTTATTGAGTAAAATTATGACTTTTGTCAAGTAAAATTCAGATGAATATTCTACCATAGCCAACATTTTAAAGTGTTCTTATAAAATTGTGATTTTCTTCCGGTAAAATTACGGCTCTTTTCATAAAATTGCTAAAATGTTAAGCTTTTCTTGTACAATTGTGACTGTTATTGAGGAAAATTCCAACTTTTATCATAATATTGCACAAATGTTCAGTTTTTCTTGTAAAAGTTTTGACTTGCGTTGAGTAAAATGACGACTTTTATCATAATACTGCCAAAATTCTACGTTTTTCTTGTGAAATTCCAACTCATTTTTCACAACATGCTTTTTTATATTTGCATAGTATGTATATATTATTAATAAATAAATGTTGTAATGTTAATGTTGTAAATACACATCTTTATATATCTAGAAAGGCTGGTCTTAAAGAGGTCGGCATTTTTCGGAGGTCTCAAGAAGGTAACAAATATAAGAGTGTGTGTGTGTGTGTGTGTGTGTGTGTGTGTGTGTGTGTGTGTGTGTGTGTGTGTGTGTGTGTGTGTGTGTGTGTGCGTGCGTGCGTGCGTGCGTGCGTGCGTGCGTGCGTGCGTGCGTGCGACAATCCGCAGTGTTCACACAAATCTTGAAAGACTCCTTTTTCCTATTGGCCCATCAGTCTTTACAGTAACCAATGGGCTAAAGCTGTCATCGATCCAGTTTTGGTGCGCTTCATCTCCCCCTGGGGGGGCGGCGGGTGTATTGGATATCAAAACAAGGCCCCTTTAGGTACTGACATCAGTCATTGTGTCAGCATGTAGTGCCTCGCTCGTGTAGCGTTACCTTATAGAGGCTTTCCAGGGCAAATCTCCTTCCAGCCACGACTGTCTTGGCAGTAAAATGTCAGTCATGTTTCCAATTGTGTCTTTCTGCTATTTACAGTGTCGGTGATCAGCGTGTCATCCCTCACGGAGGTGGACTATAGCAGCACATATGTTGGGTTTTAATGGTCAATCTTGAACTACTTTACCTTTTACGGACATCCAGACATGTTTTTGGGAAACATATATAACGTGTTTTCCGGGCTATTTAAAGGGGAACATTATCACCAGACCTATGTAAGCGTCAATATATACCTTGATGTTGCAGAAAAAAGACCATATATTTTTTTAATCGATTTCCGAACTCTAAATGGGTGAATTTTGGCGAATTAAACGCCAATGTGACGTCACATCGGGAAGCATTTTCTCACTTTCGTCGGTGTGTTGTCGGAGGGTGTAACAACACGAACAGGGACGGATTCAAGTTGCACCAGTGGCCCAAAGATGCGAAAGTGGCAAGAAATTGGACGAAATTTGTTCAAAATACGACGGTGTGGGGAAAGCCGACGAAATGGTCAGTCGTTTGTTCCGCACACTTTACCGACGAAAGCTATGCTACGACAGAGATGGCAAGAATGTGTGGATATCCTGCGACACTCAAAGCAGATGCATTTGCAACGATAAAGTCAAAGAAATCTGCAGCCAGACCCCCATTGAATCTGTCGGAGTGTGTGAGCAATTCAGGGACAAAGGACCTCGGTAGCACGGCAAGCAATGGCGGCAGTTTGTTCCCGCAGACGAGCGAGCTAAACCCCCTGGATGTCTTGGCTCACACCGTCCCTTATGCCACCGAAGATGATCAAGAGAAGAATATCGACCCTAGCTTCCCTGGCCTGCTGACATCAACTCCAAAACTGGGCAGATCAGCTTTCAGGAAAAGAGAGCGGATGAGGGTATGTCTACAGAATATATTAATTGATGAAAACTTTATTCATTACTCGCGGTTTTACATAAATTATTATACATAAACTGTGTTTACCAATAATTTTGCTTAAAAACGTTTTTTTTTTTTCAATCATTCGAGTACATTCAGGTAGTCTTGTGTAATGCAGTATTTTGTGTCTATTTAGGTATGGTTAGTGCTGAAATCGTGGAAAAATATATGTTCTTAGCGCGCCTGAAATGGGCTGTCTGCACTCTCAAAGTGCATGTTGTTGCCAAATGTATTTCATATGCTGTCAACCTAGTTCATAGTTGTTAGTAATTATCTTATCAGACAGTGTTAAGCCGCTGAAATCCGAGTCTGAATCCGAGCTAATGTCGCCATACCTTGCTGTTTGTTTGTATTGGCATCACTGTGTGACGTCACAGGAAAATGGACGGGTGTATATAACGATGGTTAAAATCAGGCACTTTGAAGCTTTTTTTAGGGATATTGCGTGATGGGTAAAATTTTGAAAAAAACTTCGAAAAATAAAATAAGCCACTGGGAACTGATTTTTAATGGTTTTAACCCTTCTGAAATTGTGATAATGTTCCCCTTTAAGCCCCACACTGCAAAAAGTCAGTTTTCAAAAACAAGAAAAAAAAATACAAAATTTAGGGGTATTTTATTTGAACTAAGCAAAATTATCTGCCAATAGAACAAAAAAATTCGGCTTGTCAAGACTTTCCAAAACAAGTAAAATTAGCTAACCTCAATGAACCCAAAAATACCTTAAAATAAGTATATTCTCACTAATAACAAGTGCGTTTTTCTTGGTAGAAAAAAAAAGAGACCTTTTTGCTCAATATGTTGAAAAATATTCTTAAATTAAGTAAATGCTAGTGCCATTATCTTGACATAATGATATGCACTCTGCATCATGATTTTTTTTTTCTTGAAATAAGAAATTATTACTTTAAAAAAGTAGTTTTATACTGGTGAGTGTTAATGACACAGCGTTGCATCTGTTAATATTTCAAGCATGTTTTACTCGATATAGGTCATAAAATCTCAGCTACAAGCTGTAATATCTTACTGAGATCATTTAGGACCAAAACCCTTAAAACAAGTAAAACACTCTAACATAAAATCTGCTTAGTGAGAAGAATTATCTTATCAGACAGAAAATAAGCAAATATCACCCTTATTGAATTTAATTTAATCTTACTTAGATTTCAGTTTTTGCAGTGCACACACTAAATTTTAGATAATTTTTTTTGTACATATATTATTAGTCCAGTGTTTTTCAACCTTTTTTGAGCCAAGGCACATTTTTTTCATTGAAAAAATCCCCAGGCACACCACTAGAAGAAAACGTAAAAAAATGAACCTCAGCAGTCGATATTGACAGTAAAAAGTAGTTCTCGCAATTGTTGGGTATAAATTCAAACCATAACCAAGCATGCATCACTATAGCTCTTGTCTCAAAGTAGGTGTACTGTCACCACCTGTCACATCACGCCCTGACTTATTTTGAGTTTTTTTGGTGTTTTCATGTGTGTAGTGTTTTAGTCCTTGTCTTGCGCTCCTATTTTGTTGTTGGTTGCCATGTCATGTACGGATGTACTTTGTGGATGCCGTCTGCTGCTCCACACACTGCAAAAACTGAAATCTAACTAAGATTAAATATCTCAAATAAGGGTGATATTTGCTTATTTTCTGTATGATAAGATCATTTTCCTCACTAAGCAGATTTTATGTTAGAGTGTTTTACTTGTTTTAAGGGTTTTGGTCCTAAATGATCTCAGTAAGATATTACAGCTTGTTGCTGAGATTTGATGACCTATATTGAGTAAAGCGTGCTTGAAACTAGAATATCAACTGTTGCAAAGCTGTGTCATCAACACTCACAAGTATAAAACTACTTTTTTAAAGTAATAATTTCTTACTTCAAGCATGAAAAAAAAAAATCATGATGCCGAGCGCATATCATTATGTCAAGATAATGGCACCAGCATTTACTTAATTTAAGAATATTTTTCAACATATTGAGCAAAAAGGCCTTTTTTTTCTACCAAGAAAAGTGCACTTGTTATTAGTGAGAATATACTTATTTTAAGGTATTTTTGGGTTCATTGAGGTTAGCTAATTTTATTTGTTTTGGAAAGTCTTGAGAAGCCAAATGTTCTTGTTCTATTGGCAGATTATTTTGCTTAGTTCAAATAAAATACCCCTAATTATTTTTATTTTTTTTCTTGTTTTTGAACACTGACTTTTTGCAGTGCACGCTGTAAGTCTTTGCTGTCGTCCAGCATTCTGATTTGGTTTACTTTGCACCCAGTTCAGTTTTAGTTTAGTTTTGCATAGCTTCAATGCCTTTTCTTAGCGGCACTAGCCTTTTGTTTATTTTTGTTTTAAGCATTAGACACCTTTTTACCTGCACGCTGCCTCCCGCTGTCGTCTGCATATTGTGATCATGACAAACCATGTTCCCGAAATCCATCCATCCATTTTCTACCGCTTATTCCCTTCGGGGTCGCGGGGGGTGCTGGAGCCTATCTCAGCTACAATCGGGCGGAAGGCGGTGTACACCCTGGACAAATCGCCACCTTATCGCAGGGCCATGTTCCCGACATCCACAAAGCAATTATCTACCTACTGCCACCTACTGATATGGAAGAGTATTACATGGTTACTTTGTCGCACTCTAGACAGCACAGACACTCAAAAACGGCACATTATTTGCAGATTATAATTACTGGTTTGCAAAAAATATTTTTAACCCAATTAGGTGAAATTACATCATCTCCCACAACAGACTGTATCTCATGCGGCACAGTGGTTGAAAAACACTGTATTAGTGCCGCATATATTAGATTTTGTAAATGTTTATTTACATATATTTATTGTTTCCAAACGGTGCCTGTAACATGGCAGTAAAACGGCTGATCAAACAAAACAGAAGTGATCGTCATGGACCCACGAGCTAGCTCTCCAATCGGCTAAACAGACCCAATAACTCCACGGTGACGTTTTAGTGAATTTATGAAACTTAAACAATAAAAAAAAGAATGCTGTCGTAAGTTAATAATACTAACACAGACACGTTACAATAGCGCGTACAAATATGCATGAAGAAACTCCGACATACATCACACATGGGACGTTTTAGTAAGTAGGAATTATTTAAAATATATACATATATTAGCCGCACAGAACAATAAACCGCAGATATAGATCTACAAAGCGGAGAGGAAGCAGGGCCTGACCCCCCTCCAGGCACCTTTTCTTTGAACTGTTTTACAACCCTTTCTTTGAACTGTTTTGTAACCAAAGGTGATGGCTGTTTACGACCCCCCTCCCTTAGAAACAGCTGTATCCATGTAATCAGGGAAAGTCCAAATAAAAGAGGTGGCGTACAACCTTTCGTCGGAGCGTGGGACGACACTGTACAAAGGTACAGTGTCTACGCGTTTCTCCTCAATTGAGCCAAATTTAATTATGTCTCTGTTCAATTCCTTGCTTCTTGTCTTGTTTAATAGATGTCATCAGTGTTTGAACCTGACAATGTTGTTTTGGGGGTTTTTTTACATGTTGCCGTTTATACTCTCTGAATACATTATGTGATAATGTTCATCAGTCAACTCATTGGTGTTCATTTTCAATCTATCAAGATAAAAAAATTATATCAAAATCAAATTACAAGATGTTATTTATGTAGTTTGCTCATTTTCCTCGACTGGTGCACTAACATCATGTGGTTTATTTATTTTTTTACATACTGTATGTAGCGTCATCTACAAAGAATTGCTATTGTGACATCTAGTGGACACAATTAGAACAGCAGTTTCTTTCATTCAAAAATGTTACTGCTCATTTTCGGATAAAACCTGTTCCGTGCGTTTGACACTCCTGGTATAAAGCGTTTATGCCACGGGCCGGCCCTCATAAAATTATTTCTTACGTATCTAAAAAAAAAAAAGTAATCTTTGCTGTGTACTGTTATGATGATGATCCACAGTTCACTATCAATATTTTGTCAAGCGGAACTTTAGTACGGCGGCCAGAGGATGTGTTACATTACCTGAAAGTACTTTCTTGTTTGAAAGTCTTTCCAGATGTGTAAGAAAAGCTGAACCACATGAGGGCTTTGCCTTGAGCTCCTAATGGGCTCTCCTAAGCCCTGAATCCTTTTTTTTTTTTTTCAGTTTCTTTAAAATACCTTCAACTTAGTGTCATTCCCCGTGAGTCTCTCTGACTGGAACGGCAAACATGGAGCGACGGTTGCAAAACATAGGACGAATACAGTATGACTTATAATGACTATTTGAAATGGTCTTTGGAAAGCGCGCGCTCAGCAGACTTAACAGCCAAACAATCAATCACAACAGAGCGAGGGGAGGAAGGCGGCAGGGAAATGATGAGAATGATGAGGAGCACGCAAGGGGAATTCTGGATTTCAGGTGGGGGGGATTGAGAAAGCAAAGAACCAAACACGGATAATTGAAAAATCCTTCTTTTACAATATTTTGGTTTCTGCGTGAAGTGTACGTTTTAGGGTTAAAGGCTAAAACAACTTGTAAAAATAGTACATGTGGTATAAATGAAGGATGACTCCACAGAATTAAAAAAAAAAAAAAAACATTTTTGTGGCAGCATCGGACAAAGTTATGGGTAGGTTGCACATAACTGTGGTGCGTTCAGGTAACCTTGAACAAAGTTCAAAACAGAGGCAGGCTTAAACGTGAGCAAATGCACTAATAATAATAACAATTATTAGTATGATTACTAGGGAAGTCCGATAATATCGGACTGCCGATAATATCGGCTGACAAATGCTTTAACATCGGAAATTATCGGTATCGGTTTGAAAAGGTAACATTTATGACTTTTTAAAAACGCCGCTGTGTACACGGACGTAGGGAGAAGTACAGAGCGCCAATAAACCTTAAAGGCACTGCCTTTGCGTGCCGGCCCAGTCACATAATATCTACGGCTTTTCACACACACAAGTGAATGCCATTCATACTTGGTCAACAGCCATACAGGTCACACTGAGGGTGGCCGTATAAACAACTTTAACACTGTTACAAATATGCGCCGCACTGTGAACCCACACCAAACAAGAATGACAAACACATTTCGGGAGAACATCCGCGCCGTAACACAACATAAACAAAACAGAACAAATACCCAGAAACCCTTGCAGCACTAACTCTTCCGGAACGCAACAATATACACCCCCGGCCCCCGCTACCCCCTACCCCCGCCCCTCTCTCAACCCCGCCCACCTCAACCTCCTCATGCTCTCTCAGGGAGAGCATGTCCCAAATTCCAAGCAGCTGTTTTGAGGCATGTTAAAACAAATAATGCACTTTGTGACTTCAATAATAAATATGGCAGTGCCATGTTGGCACTTTTTTCCCTAACTTGAGTTGATTTATTTTGGAAAACCTTCTTACATTGTTTAATGCATCCAGGCATAATAATGTGTTGATTCCACGACTGTATATATCGGTATCGGTTGATATCGGAATCAGTAATTAAGAGTTGGAAAATATCGGAATATCGGATATCGGTAAAAAAGCCATTATCGGACATCTCTATTAATAATCCTACATGAATTGGATAAGCTCTATCCGTGCCATTTTTTATTTTGGGGGTGCTATTTTTTGTGTTTACAACCAACAGAAACATGTTTTTTTCCATCCGAATCTGACAATTAATCAACAAACATTTGCTGTTGTCTACCAGTCGCTTAATACAATTTTAATTGATGGACTGCCATGAATGTCAATATTTACACTTTTATTTATTTAGATTAATAATTGCAGCTAAATAACCCTCACAATGTTGGATACAAATAATTTTTGGCAAGGTTTCTCAAATGTATGTTTATTTTGTGACAACTGAGTTTATTAAAATAGGTTTTAAAAAATGTGTTAAAATCTAGTCACGGACTCAACATCAAACTCAAAACGGTTCTTTGCCTTTTTGACCTCGGGGCCCAACTTTTCCACTCCAAAGGGGCCCACTCAAATATTAACACTGTATTACTAATCTTACTGTTGGTTTTAAATGGTAATTAATAATTATATCTAACCTACTTACAGTTTACAACCTTGTCAAATGATATGAAAGCATAAAGATTATTATTCATTAAACACTTAAACCTTAGGTCAGGCTGATTAGCAAAAATAAGTACAAAAAAAAACATATATACTACATAATAAGGCACTTAAAGATAAAATACATTTACATACAATAAATAAATAAACCAAATCAATAATGAATGATTTATAACTAAATTGTCAATGAAATTAAAGTGCAAATGAAATTTGTATATTTATTTATTACTCCGGTACTCTTGTCTTGCTCTGTATATTGTACAGTATTTTGTATTTTGTATAGTATTTTGTATATTGTACAGGATTTTTTTTATTGGATAGTAGTCTGTTTATTTCAATTCTTAGTTTTTTTTTCTTTATTACTTTTTGTGTAATTTATTGTTATCCCATATTTGTTCCCACTACCGCACCTTAAATCGGAGTCCTTAATCTCGTTATATGCAAATATAAAGATAATAAAGTCCATTCTATTCTATTCTATTCTATCTTCGAAAATACAGCTTCACCACTTTAGTCATATTTTTTGCGCTTTAGAAACTTCGATGACTTTAGCTCCAGACTTCTTCTGTTTGATATTGTCCTTACTGCCACAAGTGGTGTAAAAGTGTATTACAACTGAGTACTGCTGCTGCCCTTACAGACCACAGCTGAGAAACAGATATTTTTTGCCGGCCCTATGGTTAAAAAACACTGCAGTAGATCATAAGCAATATTCGTTTGACTACTTGACTTATTGAAAAAATTATTATGACTAGTCCATCCATCCATCCATCCATCCATTTTCTACCGCTTATTCCCTTTTCAACTAATTAAAAAAACAAAACAATCGCTGATTAGTCGACTGTAAAAAATAATCATTAAGACAGCTGCACTCAAAATTATTTAACACAAATTTTGAGTTATATTTATTTCCAAAATGTTGACTCAATGGCCAGTTTGAAAACTTTAAAACTCGCAATTGGATTTGCTTTAGTTTTATTGGATTTCTGCAAACTATACTTAATGGGTTGATGAACTTATGGTGCAAGTCTGAATAACCAAATCCTATGTTAAGTATTATGATAGTTTTCACTCTTTTTATTATATTTTTCATACTGCTTTTATTTCATGCTATTTCAGACGACTTATCACAGTTTAGAATGAATACGATTGTTTTACAGATGCGCCACGTGAAGTCATGAGGGAACATTCTTGGACTTTATCTGTCTATAATACTTCATTGTCAATGACATATTGACTTATTTAAACAAAATGGAACCATGTGGAGGGGAAAACTCCTTTGGGTGGAGTAGCGGCTTCATCTGAGAGATGACCGAAAAGGCGCGTTGTGCAACGTTAAGTCAAAAGGTGAAATACATCGACATTGTGCTTCTCATGCAGCCTAATATGTTGCACATATTTCTGAATACGTTTACAAACAAACGCCATCAACATTCGACCACATGAACTACAGGAAGTGATAACATTATTGTAGTCCCTTTGACAAAATGTTGAATTCAGAAACTCCGGTTATAGATAGGCTCTCCAGATCTATGTTTTGGTTTTTTTTGTCATAAAAAAATACAATCATGTGTGCTTACGGACTGTATCCCTGCAGACTGTATTGATCTATATTGATATATAATGTAGGAACCAGAATATTAAAGGGGGACATTATCACCAGACCTATGTAAGCGTCAATATATACCTTGATGTTGCAGAAAAAAGACCATATATTTTTTTAACCGATTTCCGAACTCTAAATGGGTGAATTTTGGCGAATTAAACGCCTTTCTATTATTCGCTCTCGGAGCGATGACGTCACATCGGGAAGCAATCCGCCAAATCAGCTCTGTTATTTTCCGTTTTTTCAACTGTTTTCCGTACCTTGGAGACATCATGCCTCGTCGGTGTGTTGTCGGAGGGTGTAACAACACGAACAGGGACGGATTCAAGTTGCACCAGTAGCCCAAAGATGCGAAAGTGGCAAGAAATTGGACGTTTGTTCCGCACACTTTACCGACGAAAGCTATGCTACGACAGAGATGGCAAGAATGTGTGGATATCCTGCGACACTCAAAGCAGATGCATTTCCAACGATAAAGTCAAAGAAATCTGCCGCCAGACCCCCATTGAATCTGCCGGAGTGTGTGAGCAATTCAGGGACAAAGGACCTCGGTAGCACGGCAAGCAATGGTGGCAGTTTGTTCCCGCAGACGAGCGAGCTAAACGGCTCACACCGTCCCTTATGCCACTGAAGCTGATCAAGAGAAGAATATCGACCCTAGCTTCCCTGGCCTGCTGACATCAACTCCAAAACTGGACAGATCAGCTTTCAGGAAAAGAACGCGGATGAGGGTATGTCTACAGAATATATTAATTAATGAAAACTGGGCTGTCTGCACTCTCAAAGTGCATATTGTTGCCAAATGTATTTCATATGCTGTGAACCTAGTTCATAGTTGTTAGTTTCCTTTAATGCCAAACAAACACATACCAATCGTTGGTTAGAAGGCGATCGCCGAATTCGTCCTCGCTTTCTCCCGTGTCGCTGGCTGTCGTGTCGTTTTCTTCGGTTTCGCTTGCATACGGTTCAAACCGATATGGCTCAATAGCTTCAGTTTCTTCTTCAATTTCGTTTTCGCTACCTGCCTCCACACTACAACCATCCGTTTCAATACATGCGTAATCTGTTGAATCGCTTAAGCCGCTGAAATCCGAGTCTGAATCCGAGCTAATGTCGTTATACCTTGCTGTTCTATCCGCCATGTTTGTTTGTATTGGCATCACTGTGTGACGTCACAGGAAAATGGACGGGTGTATATAACGATGGTTAAAATCAGGCACTTTGAAGCTTTTTTTAGGGATATTGCGTAATGGGTAAAATTTTGAAAAAAACTTCAAAAAATAAAATAAGCCACTGGGAACTGATTTTTAATGGTTTTAACCCTTCTGAAATTGTGATAATGTTCCCCTTTAATAACAGAAAGAAACAACGTTTTTGTGCGAATGAGTGTGAATGAGTGTAAATGGGGGAGGGAGGTTTTTTTGGGTTGGTGCACTAATTGTAAGTGTATCTTGTGTTTTTTATGTTGATTTAATAAAAAATAAAAAATAAAAATAATTTTTTTTTTTCTTTTTTTTTTTTCTTGTGCGGCCTGGTACCAATCGATCCACAGACCGGTACCGGGCCGCGGCAAGGTCGTTTGGGACCACTGAAGTAGACAACCAAAATAATGGAGCAAAAAATAAATCAAAATACATACTTTGCAGCAGGCTACACCTGGATTTGGTCCACGTTTTATCCAAAGTTTTGTATTTGTCATTTTCTATCCAATGTTCATTAAAACAGTTTTTTTTTGTTTATTTTACAATTAGCATATTGAGTCAGACTGCTGAGAAATATGATGAAAATTTCCAAGCAATTCCAAGCACTTCACCCAAAATTCAAGCATTTTTCAAACCTTGAAAACACAACATTAAAATCCAAGCATTTTCAAGGTTTTTAAGCACCTGTACGAACCCTGAAATTAGCATCAAGCTAGTGCTAGTGCAAGCTAGTGGAGCCTTACTTTTATAAAATATATTTTTTTATTTCTTTATTGAATTGTTTTGACACACAACAGAAATACAATGCAATACAAATCAAATGTTCTTACTAGAGATGTCCGATAATATCGGACTGCCGATATTATCGGCCGATAAATGCTTTAAAATGTAATATCGGAAATTATCGGTATCAGTTTTAAAAAAAGTAAAATTTATGACTTTTTAAAATGCCGCTGTGTACACGGACGTAGGGAGAAGTACAAAGCGCCAATAAACCTTAAAGGCACTGCCTTTGCGTGCCGGCCCAATCACATAATATCTACGGCTTTTCACACACACAAGCGGGATGCCATCCATACTTGGTTAACAGCCATAAATGTCACACTGAGGGTGGCCGTACAAACAACTTTAACACTGTTACAAATATGCGCCTCACTGTGAACCCACACCAAACAAGAATGACAAACACATTTCGGGAGAACATCCGCACCGTAACACAACATAAACACAACAGAACAAATACCCAGAAGCCCTTGCAGCACTAACTCTTCCGGGACGCTACAATATACACCCCCCCCGCCTCCCCCACTTCAACCCCGCCCACCTCAACCTCCTCATGCTCTCTCAGGGAGAGCATGTCCCAAATTCCAAGCTGCTGTTTTGAGGCATGTTAAAAAAAAATAATGCACTTTGTGACTTCAATAATAAATATGGCAGTGCCATGTTGGCATTTTTTTTCCCATAACTTGAGTTGATTTATTTTGGAAAACCTTGTTACATTGTTTAATGCATCCAGCGGGGCATCACAACAAAATTAGGCATAATAATGTGTTAATTCCACGACTGTATATATCAGGATCGGTTGATATCGGAATCGGTAATTAAGAGTTGGACAATATCGGAATATCGGATATCGGCAAAAAAGCCATTATCGGACATCTCTAGTTCTTATTTCCCCAAGCCCCCCAAAAAAAAAGTTAATTAAAAAGGTACAGGCAAATATTGAAATAAAGCCACAGACAACCGCACTCCCAAACAGCAATACACAAAAGCAAACAAAAAGCTCTTTAATCGTCTACATTTCAACCAAAACTCAATTGTGGCCAAATTGGAGATCATTTTAAGAAAGAGCCTTACTTCTGAGTGCTTTCTATTAGGCATGCTTGCTTTGCTCAAATGGAAAATTGCAAATTGCCTGTTTGCCTGCCAAGTGCTTGAGCCGGTGCCGAGTCTGCAACCGGACATCAAAGGTATCGAGCTATAGAACTGTTTAATTTTACGTGAATTTGTACCGGCGAGTACTGACGCAATTTGGTCAGTAGCTATATGTTCCAGTGTAGCTGCGCTTGGAACGTGTCAAGTTAGTGTTGGTCTTGACGCTAAATGGAGGTGCAGGTAAAAAGGATTTACTAGCAGGAAAAAAAAAAATAGTGCAACAGGAAAATGCACAAAAAGACAAAAACAGATACAAGCATAGAGAAAAAAATGCTCCATGGTGGTTTGACACACAAAGAAAAAAACAACGATCCAGAGGACAGGGCTGCCATATAAAGCATCCTGATTGGCAACCAGAAACAGGTGTGTCCTGATTGCTAATCAAGCACAGGTGAGGACACCAGAGAATAGGTGGCCAAAAGAGACAAACAGGAAATGGAGTTTAAAATAAGAGCGCTGGAAAGAAAAGAAAACAAACCACAAAAACATAAATGTAAACATAAGCATAACTTAGACTTCCTTTTTATTGTCATTCAAATTTGAACTTTACAGTACAGATAAGAACAACATTTTGTTGCATTAGCTCATGGTAGTGCAGGATAAAAAATCAATAAGGTGCAGATATTAAATAGATAACTGAAATCCAAGTAAGATTAAATATCTTAAATAAGGGTGATATTTGCTTATTTTCTGTCTGATAAGATAATTCTTCTCACTAAGCAGATTTTATGTTAGAGTGTTTTACTTGTTTTAAGGGTTTTGGTCCTAAATGATCTCAGTAAGATATTACAGCTTGTTGCTGAGATTTGATGACCTATATTGAGTAAAACATGCTTGGAACTAGAATATCAACTGTTGCAAAGCTGTGTCATCAACACTCACAAGTATAAAAATACTTTTTTAAAGTAAGAATTTCTTATTTCAAGCATGAAAAAAAAAATCATGATTTTGACACAATTGTGTCTCATAATTAAAACAGATGACAGCCAAATGGACTTTGCTGTTTTATTGTCAATGAAACAATAGAAAATACGTACTCATATAGTAGTACAGTTGGCACAGTACAGTAAACTGACAGTTAATATTTAAAAATGTAACATGTGACCTTACAGAAAAGGTTCATGCACATTCAGATAAATTCCTCAAAATTACAATGAATGAAATTTTGGCCGGGGGCCGGGCTGTATATATGCGCACTGATTGACTAAAAGAGCACGCACTTGGCGCGATGATGTCATGTTGTCGATGGAAAAATGCATTTTTAGACCATATGATTTGCCTGAGCGGCTAGGAGATCCCGAGAGTAACAAGCGGTTGCCTTGTTGCCTTTCCATCAAGAACAATAGAAATGTAATGCCGAGCGCATATCATTATGTCAAGATAATGGCACTAGCATTTACTTAATTTAAGAATATTTTTCAACATATTGAGCAAAAAGGTCAATTTTTTTTCTACCAAGAAAAGTGCACTTGTTATTAGTGAGAATATACTTATTTTAAGGTATTTTGGGGTTCATTGAAGTTAGCTAATTTTATTTGTTTTGGAAAGTATTGACAAGCCAAATTTTCTTGTTCTATTGGCAGATAATTTTGCTTAGTTCAAATAAAATACCCCTCATTTTTGTATTTTTTTTTCTTGTTTTTGAACACTGACTTTTTGCAGTGTACAAATAAATATGTTGCACTTTTGCATATGCATCCACGGTTTTTGATGTATGTTATATTGTCTTTATATTCCAGCGAGTTAATCCATTTTTGGGGGGGAGTTGAGGGGATTATTATGTTGCATTCAAGAGTCTTACGGAATGACAGGTCATGACAGTAAATTAGGTATCCACTGAATTATTGTTTCTTAACAGAATGTGTTGGGGTTTTTTTACCAAAGTATGCACGCATGTAATTTACCGCGATTAATCGCAATTGATCAAAATGCCAAAGTGTGATTGATCTGATTAAAACTTTTCATCAATTGACACATGATTACATATGTATATACTCGGGCGGTCAAATTCAGATGATCAATTTTTAATCAGATGAATCACATTTTGGAATTTGGATTGATCGTTATCAATCGCAGGTGGTTACTCGCTTGCATAATGGAAACATGCTTAAGAAAAGGCCCCGATATTTGTACACAATGTGTATAATTTTTACCGTCAAAAATGTAATTCAGGAACGTTTTTAAATGTTTTACTTGAATGCATGTCATTGATTTGCACTAAATTTGGGAAGAGTTTTATGTAAATTCCTTTCAGGCTGTATTTTGGAGTGAAATTTGCCAGTCTGAGTCTCCTTCCTCATTTTTGTAATGTATCGATCTGATCGCTGACCGTGTAGCGGTTAAGGTAAAAGAGATTGTACCGTCAAAATAAATTGCATGATTAATCTAAGTGTACATGATTAATTCGATCGTTTTTTATGATTAATCACATGAGTTAACTCATTATTTTGACAGCCTCAGCATATACATACGCATATGTGGTACTAGTGTTATCCAGGGTTGTACTGTATACAATATAGTACCGCGATAATAATGAATCATATTCGGTACTATACCGCCTCTAAAAAGTACCGGTCCCGTGCCCCTTTTTTTTTAACGGGCCTGACGGCGCGTCGTCACGTCATGACGTTGCCGGTTTTACGAGCATACGAGCATGTTCGGCAGCGCACAATCACTGAGTACTTACAAGCAGACACAGTGTGGAGACAGAAAAGGGAGAACGGACGCATTTTGGCTTAAAAACTAACGATAAAGGTGAAGTTATAACACTGAAACGCCCTCAGGAAGAAATGCTTTAAGACATGGCTAGCTAGCTAGTGGCTAACCTCCAGCCGATTTTCTGCAGTGTTTTAGCTACTTCTAAATCACTAATCCTGGTGTCCATTGCGACAAATAAAGTACGTTTCTTACAAGTATCATCCCTGCAGGACGAGGAATAGCTAAACATGCTTCACTACACACCGTAGCGTCAAAATGTAAACAAACGCCATTGGTGGCTCTACACCTAACATCCACTGTAATGATACCAAGTACAAGAGCGTATTTAGTCGATACTACTATGGTTACGTCAATATTTTTTTGGTATCACAAAATCTTTTTTCGTTTTTTTTTAAATTTATATTGTGTTTATAAACTCAGGAATTACGTCCCTGGACACACGAGGACTTAAATTATGACCAATGTATGATCCTGTAACTACTTGGTATTGAATCGACACCTAAATTTGTGGTATCATCCAAACAACAGAAGAATAAGTGATTATTACGGCAACATACGGCAACAGCTGACTGATTTGCAGGTGTGTAATTTGTTGTGAGTTTATGCACTGTGTTGGTTTTGTTGTTTGAACAAGGTGATGTTCA
>NC_084561.2:13728823-13751323 GCF_033978685.3 Nerophis lumbriciformis
CGGTTTCTCACTGGGATTACATGAAATAAAATGTAAAAAAAGGGGGAGTAAAAGGTTGACGACAAGGGGAGTCACGTCTCTCCTGATCGACTTCTAGGGTTATGGCAGTTCCTCTGCACTCGCCACAGTTATAATTCGATTGGATGTGCCGGCAGGGGACGAGTGGGAGACGTTGAAACAATAAAAGATGTTTTAAGCGTGTGTTTTTACAAGTGTCCGTTTGTTTTGTTTGGACAGGGTTGAGAATCTGAGAGGGACGGCAATAAGGGGGCACTCGGCGAGGGTAAGTTGAGTAAAATGGTCGCACAGATTGTATTTCCACGAAGCGCCGTGCCGATCAGTCTGACCTCACTGGGGTTAAATTGAGACGGTAACACTTTAGTAGGGGGAACATATTCTAAGTAACAAAGACTTAATTTACGGGTATTTGATCAAGTATTTCTGATTCTGATTCTGATTTGGTTAGGGTTAGTGTCATACACTGCAAAAACTGAAATCTAAGTAAGATTAAATATCTCAGATAAAGGTGATATTTGCTTATTTTCTGTCTGATAAGATAATTCTTCTCACTAAGCAGATTTTATGTTAAGAGTGTTTTACTTGTTTTAAAGGGGAACATTATCACAATTTCAGAAGGGTTAAAGCCATTAAAAATCAGTTCCCAGTGGCTTATTTTATTTTTCGAAGTTTTTTTCAAAATTTTACCCGTCACGCAATATCCCTAAAAAAAGCTTCAAAGTGCCTGATTTTAACCATCGTTATATACACCCGTCCATTTTCCTGTGACGTCATAATGTGATGCCAACACAAACAAACATGGCGGATAGAACAGCAAGGTATAGCGACATTAGCTCAGATTCAGACTCGGATTTCAGCGACTTAAGCAATTCAACAGATTACGCATGTATTGAAACGGATGGTTGTAGTGTGGAGGCAGGTAGCGAAAACGAAATTGAAGAAGAAACTGAAGCTATTGAGCCATATCGGTTTGAACCGTATGCAAGCGAAACCGACGAAAACGACACGACAGCCAGCGACACGGAAGAAAGCGAGGACGAATTCGGTGATCGCCTTCTAACCAACGATTGGTATGTGTTTGTTTGGCATTAAAGGAAACTAACAACTATGAACTAGGTTTACAGCATATGAAATACATTTGGCAACAACATGCACTTTGAGAGTGCAGACAGCCCATTTCAGGCGCGCTAAGAACATACATTTTTCCACGATTTCAGCACTCAGGTTAACCATACCTAAATACACACAAAATACTGCATTACACAAGACTACCCGAATGTACTGGAATGATTGAAAAAAATAAATGTTTTTAAGCTAAATTATTGGTAAACACAGTTTATGTATAATAATGTACGTAAAACCGCGAGTAATGAATAAAGTTTTCATCAATTAATATATTCTGTAGACATACCCTCATCCGCTCTCTTTTCCTGAAAGCTGATCTGTCCAGTTTTGGAGTTGATGTCAGCATCTGCTTTGAGTGTCGCAGGATATCCACACATTCTTGCCATCTCTGTCGTAGCATAGCTTTCGTCAGTAAAGTGTGCGGAACAAACGACTGACCATTTCATCGGCTTTCCCCACACCCTCGTATTTTGAACAAATGTCGTCCAATTTCTTGCCACTTTCGCATCTTTGGGCCACTGGTGCAACTTGAATCCGTCCCTGTTCGTGTTGTTACACCCTCCGACAACACACCGACGAAAGTGAGAAAATGGCGGATTGCTTCCCGATGTGACGTCACATTGTGACGTCATCGCTCCGAGAGCGAATAATAGAAAGGCGTTTAATTCGCCAAAATTCACCCATTTAGAGTTCAGAAATCGGTAAAAAAAATATATGGTCTTTTTTCTGCAACATCAAGGTATATATTGACGCTTACATAGGTCTGGTGATAATGTTCCCCTTTAACTTAACCTATATGTTGAAGCACAGTACGTCTGACTATGGTAGCCATAATGCGCTGACAATCCATCAAGCGGTGCGGCTTCGTAACTTACCAAAGTCATACTAAAACATATTCACAGATTTTTGAGTGCCGTGTGCAATGTTTCATATTCTCAATGAAACATCAACGCTTTGGTTTTCATTCTGCAGTCCACACGGTCATGGTGGTCACACTTATCATTACACCATGTACCAAATAAAAATTGCTTCGAGGTCACTAAGCACAACCAGAATTTATCCGTACATTAGGCTCACTGTCGATTTTTAAGAAAATTAAAGGATTTTAAGTGCGCCTTATAGTCCAAAAAATAATGTTCTCAAAGTGGCTAAATTTGCATTCTTTTCTGCACAATAAAAGTGGTTCCCTAAAAAAAGTCCACTTGGAGAGATGATTCATGGATGTATGTATTATTTTAGCATGTTCGCCTGCCAAATATGAGGATGGAAATGTAGGATGAAGACTAATTAGTCATTTTTGTAGGTCAGACAGTGGGGCTTGTTCAATGATGCATCATCCTCTGGTCGTTAAGAGGAACATGTCCTCATCTCATCACTCATAGAAATGTCAACAAATACTCAACACATGTTTTAGTACTTTTAATTCAAACTCACTTGGTTTAACGAGGAAACCTTACAAGCCCACAAAGATTTCCTGTCAGACTTGACCCACATACAGATTGGGGCTGCAACAATTTAGAAATTTCTAAGACTGGATACCAGACACCAGGTCAGTGTTATGGTGTAAGTCGGACCTGGGCAAATTAAGGCCCGGGGGCCGCATCTGGCCCGCCGGACATTCCCAAATATTATTTTAGATCTTTAAGATGGAAAGTGTAGCTGCCATTACGATGTGCAGTGATGTTTTCTAATGACCGTAAGTCTTCAACTATACTACGGTAAGTCTTTCAATGCTTGCAATCTGCGCTTGTGCATGATATACTAGTTACTATGGTAATCTAATTAATTACTATGGTAATCTAATTAATTACTATGGTAATCTAATTAATTACTATGGTCATTTATTTAGTTACTATGGTCATCTAATTAGTTACTGTGGTAATCTAATTAGTTACTATGGCAGCTCAAATGAGGCACCAAGCAGTGTGGGTGGGGAGTGTTTCCACAACAAAGTTCTAAAGCTTAGTGATATATCAGATATATTAGATTGTAGGTGGGGGTTTTTTTACCCTTCGTGTTCATATTTGCGGTGTTTGTTGCATTTTTGTTGTGTTTCGCTTGATTGTAAAATATGTCGATGGAGACGTTGTCAATATTCAGTGTTTTATCCTTCATACTTAATATTGTAAATCCCACATTCTTTATTTTTATGTACATTATGGGTGTCTCATTCAGTAAAAAAAAGTGTACAATTCCATTCTGTTTTTAAGGCTGTCTGTCATAAACGCCCCCAGACACATTTTTTTCTCTTAATTTGGCCCCTCCGAGTCAAAATAATTGCCCAGGCCTGGTGTAAGTTCATCCTTAGTAGCGTATTTATTAATTTAATCAATCGTATTTTGCCTGTTCGTAAGACACATGATTTTTCCCATTAAGTAATAATGTAAATAGAAATGTTTAGCCTTTAGTGTGGAGTGTCACATGGGACAACATTTTATAAATCTTTAAATAATTACTTAAATGGGTCATTAATTAATTATAATTGGAATTAAATACAAAAATAAAACATTAATATACTTAATATAAAAGTAGTTATTTATTGATTTAATTAATTATTTAATTAATTATTGGTTTCACAGTTTAATAAATTATTTAAACAATTATTGACTTTATTTTACACCTGATTAGTTACCCATTGACCAGAGAAGCGCAGGAGTACTGGTCAAAGTCTTGGTCTGAAAGTGCGGAAATAACTCCGACAACTTTGATAAATTCCTCGACTTTGACTACCACATGAACTGGATCGGCAGGTCTTGCTTGCAATTTCCCAGCAAGGTCCAAAATATCTACCGCCAACAACCCGAAAAAGTACAAATATATTCTCCTTAGCCGCCGTGTTTTGAAAGAGTTCCAAAGTTCCAGGTTTCAAACCAATGCAATTACTGGACTAGATTTGTTTTTGCCCCGCCCACTGACTTTGATGGCTGAGTTTGACAGATAAAAAGCAAAAATGGCCTGGAAAATGTGTGGGAAAATTTTAGAAATAAATAAATTGTTAAATTACTTATATGTGTCATTAATTAATTAAATAAATCCTAAAATATTAAAATTAATGATTGGTTAATTATTAAGTAACAAAATATAACAATTTAATGAAACATTTAATAACACATGTATTTTATACAAATTATAATTATTAATGACACATTTAGGTAATCATTACATTTTTTTAATTTTTTTTTAATTTTTTTTTAACTTTGTCCCAAATGAGCACTTTCAAATTATCTCTCCACTAATATAATTTTGTACGTTAAGTTTTAACAATAGAACAGAAGACAAGAAATCACACATTTGGTTGTTTTGAATCTGTTATTAAAAATAACTGGTATTACATACATAAAAGTGTTAATAAATGTGTCATTAATTTATTTTATTTAAAATCCATCACCCATTTGGTTGTTCTGAATGTCATTGATTAATTACAATTGATATTAAATACATAAATGTGTTCTTAAATGTGTCAATAATGTATATATTTTAAAATAAATCACACATTTGGTTGTTTTGAATCTGTCATTAATGATTATAATTGCTATAAAATGCATAAATGAGTTATTAAATGTCATTCATTTATTTAGTTTAAAATAAATCACACATTTGGTTGTTTTGAATCTGTCATTAATTAATTATAATTGCTAGTAAAGGCATACATGTGTTATTAAATATGTCAATTTATTTCATTTAAAATAAACCACACATTTGGTTGTTTTGAATGTCATTAATTAATTACAATTGGTATTAAATACATAAATGTGTTATTAAATGTCATTAATTTATTTTATTTAATATAAATCACACATTTAGTTGTTTTGGATCTGTCATTAATGATTATAATATCTATTAGATACATAAATGTGTTAATAAATGTCATTCATTTATTTTATTTAAAATACATCACACATTTGGTTGTTTTGAATGTTATTAACTACAATTAGTATTAAATAAATAAATGTGTCATTAATATATGCATTTTAAAATAAGATATACACATTTGGTTGTTTTGAATCCATCATTAATGATTATAATTACTATAAAATACATACATGTGTTATTAAATGTCATTAATGTATTTAATTTGAAATAAATCACACATTTGGTTGTTTTTAATCCATCATTAATTAATTATAATAGGTGTTAAATACATAAATATGTTATTAAATGTGTCATTAATTTATGCATTTTAAAATAAATCACACATTTGGTGGTTTTGGATCCATCATTAATGATTATAGTAACTATTAAGTACATAGATATATTATCAAATGTGTCATTAATTTGTTTAATTTAAAATAAATCACACATTTGGTTGTTTTGAATTCATCATTAATTCATTATAATTGGTATTAAATACATAAAATGTGTTATTAAATGTGTCATAAATAAAACGTATTTAAAATAACACATTTGGTTGTTTTGACTGTCATTAATTAATTACAACTGGTATTTAATACATAAATGTGTTATTAAATGTGTCATTAATTAATGTATTTTAAAATAAAATTTGGTTGTTTTGAATCCGCCATTGATGATTATGATTGCTATAAAATACATAAATGTGTTATTAAATGTGTCAATTTATTTTATTTAAAATAAATCACACATTTGGTGGTTTTAGATCTGTCATTAATGATTATAATAGCCATTAAATACATAAATGTGTTATTAAATATGTCATTAATTTATTTAAAATAAATCACACATTTGGTTGTTTTGAATCCATCATTAATTCATTATAATTGGTATTAAATACATCAAATGTGTTATTAAATGTGTCATACATTAATTTACTTTGAAATAAATCACACAATTGGGTGTTTTTTATCTGTCATTAATTAATTATAATTGCTTTTAAATACATACATGTGTTATTAAATACAATAAATCACATATTTGTTTGTTTTGAATCCATCAATGATTATAATAGCTATTAAATACATACATGTGTTATTAAATGTGTCATTAATTTATTTTATTTAAAATAAATCACACATTTGCTTGTTTTGAAGCCATCATTAATTCATTATAATTGGTATTAAATACATCAAATGTGTTATTAAATGTGTCATACATTAATTTACTTTGAAATAAATCACACAATTGGGTGTTTTTTATCTGTCATTAATTAATTATAATTGCTTTTAAATACATACATGTGTTATTAAATACAATAAATCACATATTTGTTTGTTTTGAATCCATCAATGATTATAATAGCTATTAAATACATACATGTGTTATTAAATGTGTCATTAATTTATTTTATTTAAAATAAATCACACATTTGCTTGTTTTGAAGCCATCATTAATTCATTATAATTGGTATTAAATACATAAAATGTGTTATTAAATGTGTCATACATTAATTTAATTCAAAATAAATCACACATTTGGTTGTTTATAATCTGTCATTAATTAAGTATTATTGCTTTTAAATACATACATGTGTTATTAAATTAAATAAATCACACATTTGGTTGTTTTGAATCTGTCATTTATGATTATAATTGCTATTAAATACATAAATGTGTGATTAAAAGTGTCATTCATTTATTTTAATTAAAATACATCACACATTTGGTTGTTTTGAATGCCATTAATTCATTACAATTGGTATTAAATATATAATTGTGTTATTAAATGTGTCATTAATGTATGTATTTTAAAATAAATCACACATTTGGTTGTTTTGAATCTGTCATTAATTATTAAAATTGCTAGTAAATGCATACGTTATTAAATGTGTCAATTTATCTAATTTAAAATAAATCACACATTTGGTTGTGTTGAATCCATCATTAATTAAGTATAATTGGTATTGAATACATCAAATGTGTTATTAAATGTGGCATTTATTTATTTAATTTAAAATAAATCACGCATTTGGTTGTTTTGAATCCGTCATTAATTAATTATAATTGCTAGTAAATGCATATATGTGTTATTAAATGTGTCAATGTAAAATAAATCACACATTTGGTGGTTTTGATCCATCATTAATGATTATAACAGCTATTAAATACATACATGTGTTATTAAATGTGTCATTGATATATTCAATAAATAAAAAAATCACACATTTGGTTGTTTTGAATTTGTCATTAATTAATCAACATATATATAAATGTGTCATTAAATATGTCTTTAATATATTTATTTGAAATAAATCACTCATTCAGTTGTTTTGAATATGTCATTAATTAATTATAATAGGTGCTAAATATATAAATGTGTCAGTAAATATGTATTTAACTTATTTATTTGAAATAAATCACACATTTGGTTGTTTTGAATATTTTGGGGGGAAATGAAATCCAACACTGAGTCTGATTATTGTCAAAAAATACTTGAGCTAATACAGCTCTGATTTAACTTCACTTTTCAAACATCAAAATAGACTTGTGTTTGCCCATCCTACATTTCACCTGGAAGACACTCCAAGTATTCTCTCAGAGGAACATTCCACTCCACACTACACTATCTCTGCACAAGGTGTGGGCTGCCAACACCTGCCAACGCAGACACAGTGAGGGGTTGGCAGAGGAGTAACAGCATGTTGGGTCAGGATGGAAGATGTTAAAGGTTGGCAGAGAGGTTTGTAAAAGAGCGGTTTTCACTTTACTTTTGCAACACCATCTGCAGAATTAATACAAAATAAAGACTGTTTTTGGACTACCGGGTACTGTTTCACTTCAAATCAAACGGTGCCATATTTTGATACCTTTGTTACTCGTGACATCACGTCCGGTTTCAGACTTGGTGGGTAAATAATACTCAAGCCGCACTCAGGCCAGACTACCTCCATGTAATGTTGCATAAGCCCATGCCAACAAAGCAAGCATGCCTTATAGAAAACACTCATATGTCCAGTAAAGTTCCACTTTTCCAAAATGTGCTGGCTTGATGCTAATTTACATTGGATTTGCCTTAGACATGCTACTGATTAGCATTAGCGATTTGACATGGCGATTTCAACACTATTTCATTTGTACATGAAAACTACAACCAAGATGCACAATACAGTCAAACAGCTGGTAAGTGTCACGACGTGGGGGTTTTCGCAACTTACTGCGAGGATTGTTCTCCCGGGATGCAAACGGACTTTTCCGAACAAAGGTAGCAGGTAGGAACATATTTAATTACCAAAACTCAAAAGGGTACAAAAAAAAACAGAAAACAACCCGAGCGTTCCTAACGCACATGAAAGCTAAGACAAAAAACTTAGGACAGGGCAAAACAAAAACTCGCTAACTGTGGCATGAATAAACAAAACATACTTGGCAAGGCGTGAAGCAATCGCATGGATACGAGCATGAAACTATGGCATGAAAAGAGCATGAAACAATCACATGAATACATGCATGAACTATGGCATGAAAAGAACAATGTCGCCAGACCGACTAACTGGCAACGACAGGCTTAAATAATAGTCTCTCTTGATTAGAGACAGGTGTGACCCGAACGCAAGAGGCAGGATGAAAATCATAAGTCGTCATGGAAACTAAAACAAACAAGGGAGCGCAAACAGGAACTAAAAGAGTCCCAAAAACTAACAAAAAATAACAAAAACATAATCCAGACCACAGATCATGACAGTAAGTACAATACTTACAGTACAAACATTTTGTGGGGCGCAACAAAAGATTGGCACATTCAGTCTAATAGCAAAGACTCATTCTGGACGAGGCAACACACCATAGTCCAGAGGTTGTTAACCTTTTTGACTTAGGGCCCAACTTTTCCACTACAGAAGGGCCCGGGACCCGCTCAAATATCCACACTAAATTAGTATTTTTACTCCTGATTTTAATCATATTCAATAAATATATCCAACCTACTTACATTTCAACAGGATAAACCTTGTCAAATGATATGAAACCATGTGTGTAGTGTTTTAGTGTTTTCATGTCTTCCTTGAACGCTATTCCCCACACCTGCTTTGTTTTTGCAATCTAGACTATTTTAGTTGTGCGGACGCTATCCTTCTTTGTGAGGACATTGTTGATTGTCATGTCATGTACTGACGTACTTTGTGGACGCCGTCTGCTCTGTCACGACTTGGACTGTGGCGTGGTTTGTTCTCCCGAGGTGCAAGTGATTTGGACCAGACATGGCGTGAAGGTGAATACATGATTTATTTTAACACAATATATCAAAAAGGAACAAACGAAAAGCGCGCACAATGGCGGAGGTACAAAACTAGGCTATTGAAAACAAAACTTGCACATAGGCAGAAACTGTGAACAATTAAACAAAAACACTAACTGTGGCATTAATAAACAAAAAAACTTACTTGGCATGGACTATGAAGCGCGCAGAGGTAAGAGTGTGACAGGGGTATGAATCCGGATGTCGCCAGCAAGACAAACTGAAAACAATGAACTTAAATACTTCCTTAGAGTCCTCGGGAAGTACAACCTGAAGCCTGACCTGCTGCTGACCTTCTACCGCTCGTCCATCGAGAGCCTGCTGACCTACTGTATTACGGTATGGTACGGCAGCTGCACTGCAGCAGACAGGGAGAGGCTGCAAAGAGTGGTCAAGACGGCTCAGAAGATCATCGGCCGCCCTCTCCCCTCTCTGACGGACATCTACACCTCCCGCTGCCTCAACAGAGCCAGTGCCATCATCAAGGACAGCACCCACCCTGGCTCTGACCTGTTCCACCTGCTGCCCTCTGGGAAGCGCTATAGGTGCATTAAAACCAAAACAAACAGGCTAAAGAACAGCTTCTTCCCCAGGGCCATAACCATCCTGAACGGACTGCCCCATTGTCCCTCATAACTGCCTTCTCTTCGGTGCAATAACCCATTCCACCAACCACCCTGTTTTTTTTTTTGTTTGTTTTTTTTTCATGTATATATTCATTTCACACCATATTCATTGCACTTCTACATTTTTTATATTTTTATATATTTGCACATTGTTTTTCTAGCATGCACACATCGCACTGTATGGAATGGCCTCAATCTCGTTACCTTGCGTAATGACAATAAAGCTGATTCTGATTCTGATGATTAGTGAAAACAGGTGCGTGACTCAAAATGTGAAACAGGTGCGTGACGTGACAGGTGAAAACTAATGGGTTGCTATGGTGACAAACAAGAGTGCACAATGAGTCCAAACGTGAAACAGGTGAAACTAATGGGTAACTATGGAAACAAGACAAGGGAGTGAAAAGCCAGAAACTAAAGAGTCCAATAACTAAACAAAACAAAACATGACTAAAACAAAACATGATTACACAGACATGACATGCTCCACACGCTGTAAGTCTTTGCTGTCGTCCAGCATTCTGTTTTTGTTTATTTAGCAGCCAGTTCAGTTTTACTTTTGTTTTGCATAGCCATCCCTAATCTTCAATGCCTTTTCTTAGCGGCACTTAGCGGCACTCGCCTTTTGTTTATTTTTGGTTTAAGTGTTAGATTCCTTTTTACCTACACACTGCCTCCCGCATATTGTGATCACGACAAACCATGTACCCGACATCTACAAAGCAATTAGCTACCGGCTGCCACCTACTGATATGGAAGAGTATTACACGGTTACTCCGCCGAGCTCTAGACAGCACCGACACTCAATAACGGCACATTTGCGGATTCTAATTACTGGTTTGCAAAAAATATTTTGAACCCTCCATCCATCCATCCATCCATTTTCTACCGCTTATTCCCTTCGGGGTCGCGGGGGGCGCTGGAGCCTATCTCAGCTACAATCGGGCGGAAGGCGGGGTACACCCTGGACAAGTCGCCACTTCATCGCAGGGCCAACACACACTAGGGCCAATTTAGTGTTGCCAATCAACCTATCCCCAGGTGCATGTCTTTGGGGGTGGGAGGAAGCCGGAGTACCCGGAGGGAACCCACGCAGTCACGGGGAGAACATGCAAACTCCACACAGAAAGATCCCGAGCTCGGGATTGAACCCAAGACTACTCAGGACCTTCGTATTGTGAGGCAGATGCACTAACCCCTCTTCCACCGTGCTGCCCGATTTCAGTTTGCTTTTGACATCTTATTTAGAATTGTAGTTGAAACTTTTACAACCTTGTGTTGCACTCATGATGGCGTAACCAAACTAGATTTCATTTAATGATCTTATTTTGAATATTTATTCCCTTTTTTACATTTAGTATATTTAAATATACTGTGTTTTATGCTTTTTTTTCTTTTTGGAACATGTACTATACATATAATACAATAAAGTCCCATATAAACTTATGTTTCTAGTAGAGATGTCCGATAATGGCTTTTTGCCGATATCCGATATTCCGATATTGTCCAACTCTTTAATTACCGATACTCATACTTGCCAACCCTCCCGAATATTCCGGGAGACTCCCGAAATTCAGCGCCTCTCCCGAAAACCTCCCGGGACAAATATTCTCCCGAAAATCTCCTGATTTTCAGCCGGAGCTGGAGGCCACGCCCCCTCCAGCTCCATGCGGACCTGAGTGAGGACAGCCTTTTTTCATGACGGGAGGACAACAGGGTGACAAGAACTAAATCATCCAGACTCGAGATAAATTGTATTATTATGTTTATCTTACCTAAAAATAAATATATTTATTAATTTACAAAAAAAATAAATAAATACATGTTTACTATATTTTGCTAAAAACATCAAAATTAATTGTATTTTTATTTGTATTTTTTCCTGACTCCTTATTACATCCAGCCATAGAATTATACATTAAAATAAACATATTTGAAATAATTGATTTTAAATGATCATAATAATTCATTTAAAGTGACCATATTTAATTATTAAAATAATTGCTTGTTTATCAACAACTTTAGCATTTTATTCATTACATTTTGAAGCTCTCAGAAGCCAAATTATGTTATATTCCTTAATATTTATTTATGCAAGTTTGAAGTATCAATTATCTAAACACAGTTTTGTTTGCATATTTTGAGGATATATATATATATATATATATATATATATATATATATATATATATATATATATATATATATATATATACTGTATATGTATGAAATACTTGACTTGGTGAATTCTAGCTGTCAATATACTCCTCCACTCTTAACCACGCCCCCAACCACGCCCCGCCCCACCCCCGGCCACGCCCCCACCCTCCTCCTCCCGAAATCGGAGGTCTCAAGGTTGGCAAGTATGGATACTGATATCAACCGATACCGATATCAACCGATACCGATATATACAGTCGTGGAATTAACACATTATTATGCCTAATTTGGACAACCAGGTATGGTGAAGATAATGTCATTTAAAAATAATAATAATAATAATAAAATAAGATAAATAAATTAAAAACATTTTCTTGAATAAAAAAGAAAGTAAAACAATATAAAAACAGTTACATAGAAACTAGTAATTAATGAAAATGAGTAAAATTAACTGTTAAAGGTTAGTACTATTAGTGGACCAGCAGCACGCACAATCATGTGTGCTTACGGACTGTATCCCTTGCAGACTGTATTGATATATATTGATATATAATGTAGGGACCAGAATATTAATAACAGAAAGAAACAACCCTTTTGTGTGAATGAGTGTAAATGGGGGAGGGAGGTTTTTTGGGTTGGTGCATTAATTGTAAGTGTATCTTGTGTTTTTTATGTTGATTTGAATAAAAAAAATAAAAAAACGATACCGATAATAATAAAAAACCGACACCGATAATTTCCGATATTACATTTTAAAGCATTTATCGGCCGAAAATATCGGCGGGCCGATATTATTGGACATCTCTAGTTTCTAGCAATACTTTAGTTTTGCCTTTGAAAGTAACACTCCAATCAAATCAAATCAAATCAAATCAACTTTATTTATAAAACACATTTAAAATTTACCACAGGGGTAGCCAAAGTGCTGTACAATGGACAGGTTAAAAGATAAAACGAGTACCGAGCAAACACAACACAACACAAACAGAACACGATAAAAAATAAATAAATTAAATAGAATAAATAAAAACATAAAAACATAAAAACAGGATCACAGCAGGTGTGTTATGGGGCGCCATTGCAGGATGGATATCACTCAGTGTTAAAAGCCATGGAATAAAAGTATGTTTTTAAGAGAGATTTAAAAACAGGAAGAGAGGAGGCTTGTCTAACACTCAGAGGTAGGTCGTTCCAGAGCTTGGGAGCAGCAACGGCGAAAGCTCTGTCACCTCCAAGCTTCAGCCTTGTGTCAGGGACCGTCAACAGCAGCTGATCGGCTGATCTTAAGGATCGGGTGGGGCAGTAAGGCTGAAGGAGGTCGGAGAGATAGGTTGGCGCGAGGTTGTTTAGACATTTAAAAACAAATAAAAGGAGTTTAAAATTGATTCGGTAACGCACAGGGAGCCAGTGAAGGGACGCTAAAATAGGGGTGATGTGCTCACGTCTGCGGGTCTGTGTTAGCAGACGAGCAGCAGAGTTCTGCACGAGCTGCAGGCGGGCAAGGGAGGCCTGGCTAATGCCAACATACAGGGCATTACAGTAGTCAAGACGAGTCGAGATAAAGGCGTGGATTAATTTCTCAAGATCATGTCCTGATAGAAGCGGTTTCACTTTCGCTATTTGGCGTAATTGATAAAAGCTTTTTTGTACGACACTGCTGATTTGTTTTTCGAATTTAAAATCTGAGTCGAACTTTACCCCCAGGTTTGTGACACAGTCGCTGAGATACGGGGTCAGAGTGCCGAGGTCAACGTTGGGGGAGGGAGAGCGACTTGGACCGAACAACATAACTTCTGTTTTATCTTCATTTAGGCTCAGGAAGTTAGCTGAAAGCCAGACTTTGATGTCGTGCAGGCAGTCAATAAGACGTTGAACCGTGTTATTTTGTGCCATGGTAAAATAAATCTGGCAATCATCGGCGTAAAAATGAAATGCAATAATGTACTTCCTAAAAATAGAACCAAGGGGGAGAAGGTAAAGCGCAAATAAAATTGGGGCAAGGATTGAGCCCTGGGGGACCCCATGTGGTAAAGGAGCTGTGGAAGACATAAAACTGTCTACTTTTACACAAAAACTCCTGTCGGTTAGGTACGACCGGAACCAGTTGAGGGCGGCGCCCTTAATGCCCACACAGTTCTCAAGACGAGTGATTAAGGTGGCGTGGTCGACGGTGTCGAACGCAGCAGATGTCCATTAGTGGAGCTGTACACATGTTTTTTTCCATCTTTATTATGCATTTTCGGCCGGTGCGACTTATACTCCGGAGCGACTTATACTACGAAAAATACGGTACCTGAAATTGATACCTCAAGGAATTTTTTTTACGCATGGTTTCAAATGTAAAAAAAAAGTACCTCTCCCCAAGTAGGCCTGTGTTAAAAATCCTAACGTGACCCTTTTTAAATCACGACTGTGAGCCCCCACACTCTCCTGATACCATCACCACTGTGAATTATCTGCTTTTGTTTCAGCGTCCCGACCTCCCCCGCATAAATAAATACACAAAAAGTTGTCAGCTTAAATGTTTCAGCGAAAGAGGAGGCTTGGCAAGAGTTTTCGCCCGGGACTACTGCAGTGTGATAGACACGCTATCACGCCGCACGGCTGCTAACTTACTCCTCTGACATGTTGCGCAACAATCTTTATTTGTCTTAATCTATCGGCATCGTCTTTCTGCTTCTCGTTAAAGAAACCGAGGGCGAGCCAACAATCTGTCGGGTGTGGGAAGCTATTCCAGTTCTCCCCTGCCGTACGACAAGAAAAACATTCCCTGATCTCTCGCGCCTCATGCAACTTTCACGTGGAAAGTGGAAAACGCGGCAGGTCCGGTGTGGTTCCCCCACCTCACACCTCGCTCCGCTGTCCTGGTTTCTTCTCCGCCGAGGCGCTGAAAACCCGGGAGGGCGGCGTGCGTGATTTGCGAGGCAAAAACCTGACGGCGGGCCAAAAAGGGCTCGTCAGAACCCGTGCGGGCGTGCACGGAGACCACGCTGGTGCCGATCCAAACCTGGGAATCTGGTAGCAGATTAACCAGCGCCAACTTGGCTTCCCTCTGGCTTTTGTTCGCCGACGAATCGGAGTCAAAGCGGTTGACCGAGAAAGTGGACCGACCACATTGCAAAAAAGTCAGTGTTCAAAAACAAGAAAAAAAAACACAAAAATGAGGGGTATTTTATTTGAACTAAGCAAAATTATCTGCCAATAGAACAAGAAAATTCGGCTTGTCGAGACTTTCCAAAACAAGTAAAATTAGCTAACCTCAATGAACCCAAAAATACCTTAAAATAAGTACAAACCCCGTTTCCATATGAGTTGGGAAATTGTGTTAGATGTAAATATAAACGGAATACAATGATTTGCAAATCATTTTCAACCCATATTCAGTTGAATATGCTACAAAGACAACATATTTCATGTTCAAACTGATAAACATTTTTTTTTTTTGCAAATAATCATTAACTTTAGAATTTGATGCCAGCAACACGTGACAAAGAAGTTGGGAAAGGTGGCAATAAATACTGATAAAGTTGAGGAATGCTCATCAAACACTTATTTGGAACATCCCACAGGTGAACAGGCAAATTGGGAACAGGTGGGTGCCATGATTGGGTATAAAAGTAGATTCCATGAAATGCTCAGTCATTCACAAACAAGGATGGGGCGAGGGTCACCACTTTGTCAACAAATGCGTGAGCAAATTGTTGAACAGTTTAAGAAAAACCTTTCTCAACCAGCTATTGCAAGGAATTTAGGGATTTCACCATCTACTGTCCGTAATATCATCAAAGGGTTCAGAGAATCTGGAGAAATCACTGCACGTACGCAGCTAAGCCCGTGACCTTCGATCCCTCAGGCTGTACTGCATCAACAAGCGACATCAGTGTGTAAAGGATATCACCACATGGGCTCAGGAACACTTCAGAAACCCACTGTCAGTAACTACAGTTGGTCGCTACATCTGTAAGTGCAAGTTAAAACTCTCCTATGCAAGGCGAAAACCGTTTATCAACAACACCCAGAAACGCCATCGGCTTCGCTGGGCCTGAGCTCATCTAAGATGGACTGATACAAAGTGGAAAAGTGTTCTGTGGTCTGACGAGTCCACATTTCAAATTGTTTTTGGAAACTGTGGACGCCGTGTCCTCCGGATCAAAGAGGAAAAGAACCATCCGGATTGTTATAGGCACAAAGTTGAAAAGTCAGCATCTGTGATGGTATGGGGGTGTATTAGTGCCCAAGACATGGGTAACTTACACATCTGTGAAGACGCCATTAATGCTGAAAGGTACATACAGGTTTTGGAGCAACATATGTTGCAATCCAAGCAACGTTACCATGGACGCCCCTGCTTATTTCAGCAAGACAATGCCAAGCCACGTGTTACATCAACGTGGCTTCATAGTAAAAGAGTGCGGGTACTAGACTGGCCTGCCTGTAGTCCAGACCTGTCTCCCATTTAAAATGTGTGGCGCATTATGAAGCCTAAAATACCACAAGGGAGACCCCCGGACTGTTGAACAACTTAAGCTGTACATCAAGCAAGAATGGGAAAGAATTCCACCTGAGAAGCTTAAAAAATGTGTCTCCTCAGTTCCCAAACTTTTATTGAGTGTTGTTAAAAGCAAAGGCCATGTAACACAGTGGTGAACATGCCCTTTCCCAACTACTTTGGCACGTGTTGAAGCCATGAAATTCTAAGTTAATTATTATTTGCAAAAAAAAATTAAGTTTATGAGTTTGAACATCAAATATCTTGTCTTTGTAGTGCATTCAACTGAATATGGGTTGAAAATGATTTACAAATCATTGTATTCCGTTTATATTTACATCTAACACAATCTTCCAACTCATGGGGTTTGTATATTCTCACTAATACAAGTGCACTTTTCTTGGTAGAAAAAAAATGAGACCTTTTTGCTCAATATGTTGAAAAATATTCTTAAATTAAGTAAATGCTAGTGCCATTATCTTGACATATTGATATGCGCTCTGCATCATGATTTTTTTTTGTCATACTTGAAGTAAGAAATTATTACTTTAAAAAAGTAGTTTTATACTTGTGAGTGTTGATGACACAACTTTTCATCAGTTGATATTCTAGTTCCAAGCATGTTTTACTCAATATAGGTCATCAAATCTCAGCAACAAGCTGTAATATCTTACTGAGATCATTTAGGACCAATACACTTAAAACAAGTAAAACACTCGAACATAAAATCTGTTTAGTGAGAAGAATTATCTTATCAGACAGAAAATAAGCAAATATCACCCTTTTTTGAGATATTTAATATTACTTAGATTTCAGTTTTTGCAGTGTACCAATTGCATTTGTGTCTTTATTACGAATGCTTTTTTTTTTCTAACTGAATTTTTTTCACATCAAATGCTTATGGATAAAAAATTGTGAGCAAAATATGTGCGTTGGGAATTCCAGCTCGTTATTTTTTTTTTTTTTTTTTATTAACCCTTGTGTGGTGTTTTCATTTTTTATTAAAAGAAAAATGATACAATTAATACATTTTTCAAACTGAGACTCACTGACTTTGGCTCATTTTCTGTGAAGAACGTATATCAGAATACATATTTAATGACCACACACACCATACACACAATGGCTTTTTGCCGATATCCGATATTCCGATATTGTCCAACTCTTAATTACCAATACCGATATCAACAGATACGAATATATACAGTCGTGGAATTAACACATTATTATGCCTAATTTGGACAACCAGGTATAGTGAAGATAAGGTCCTTTTTTTAAAAAAATAATAAAATAAAATAAGATAAATAAATTAAAAACATTTTCTTGAATAAAAAAGAAAGTAAAACAATATAAAAACAGTTACATAGAAACTAGTAATTAATGAAAATGAGTAAAATTAACTGTTAAAGGTTAGTACTATTAGTGGACCAGCAGCACGCACAATTATGTGTGCTTACGGACTGTATCCCTGCAGACTGTATTGATATATATTGATATATAATGTAGGAACCAGAATATTAATAACAGAAAGAAACAACCCTTTTGTGTGAATGAGTGTGAATGAGTGTAAATGGGGGAGGGAGGATTTTTGGGGTTGGTGCACTAATTGTAAGTGTATCTTGTGTTTTTTATGTTGATTTAATTTTTTTTTTTTAAATGTAATTTAAAAAAAACGATACCGATAATAAAATAACCGATACCGATAATTTCCGATATTACATTTTAAAGCATCCTAAATAAGGATATAATTTTTTGCAATATTTTTTTTGCACCTGCCAGATGGTTCTGGCAAAAATAACTCAGGTCTTAGGCTTTGTGTGAATATTCGAGCAAAAATCCGAGCTGATAACGAGCGATGAATCCCTCTCACACATCCATCCATCCACTTTCTACCCTTTTTTGGGGTCACAGGGGTGCTGGAACCTATCTCAGCTGCATTCGGGCGGAAGGCGTTGTACACTGCAAAAACTGAAATCTCAGTACGATTAAATATCTCAAATAAGGGTGATATTTGCTTATTTTCTGTCTGATAAGATAATTCTTCTTACTAAGCAGATTTTATGTTAGAGTGTTTTACTTGTTTTAAGGGTTTTGGTCCTAAATGATCTCAGTAAGATATTACAGCTTGTTGCTGAGATTTGATGACCTATATTGAGTAAAACATGCTTGAAACTAGAATATCAACTGATGAAAAGCTGTGATATCAACACTCACAAGTATAAAACTACTTTTTTAAAGTAATAATTCCTTATTTCAAGCATGAAAAAAAAATCATGACTTTGACACAATTGTGTCTCATATTAAAACAGATGACTTTGCTGTTTTATTTTCAATGAAACAATAGAAAATACGTACTCATATAGTAGTACAGTTGTTATTAGTGAGAATATACTTATTTTAAGGTATTTTTGGGTTCATTGAGGTTAGCTAATTTTATTTCTTTTGGAAAGTCTCGACAAGCCAAATGTTCTTGTTCTATTGGCAGATAATTATGCTTAGTTCAAATAAAATACCCCTAACTTTATTTTTTTTTCTTGTTTTTGATCACTGACTTTTTGCAGTGTACACCCTGGACAAGTCGCCACCTCATCGCAGGGCCAACACAGATAGACAGACAACATTCACACACTAGGGCCGATTTAGTGTTGCCAATCAAGCTATCCCCACATGCACAAACATAATGCAAATGCAGGTGTAAACACAAATCATTAATATTTGAAAGCCGCAGACAAAAGCATCCTTGTCAGGTTTTTTTGTTTTTTTTTGGCATTTCACCAGTCAGCAATGCCCTGCTGAGCTCTCAGTAAATGTGCAGTTCATCAGAGGGTCATATCTCTCCCTCGTCTCTTGATCGACTTCTTCCATCATTAGCTCCTCCGATACTAAGGTGATGTACTGCCTCCTAGTGGTGGTTTGGTGCGGCCCGACAAAAAGTCTCCATCAGTTTTTCTGCTCTTTCAGCTAATTTGAACCCGCGACCTCCGCTTGAACCGCGTGTCGTTCAGAGTTCACGTCGTCTGAGTTGTTGTCTATAAGCTTCTTTTGATGCTCCAATAATAAAGCCTGGAACACGTGGCTGACGCTCGCTTGGAACGTTAGAATCGTCCTGTTCATGGACTGTGTGAGGCCTCAGCGGGCGTTTTAATCAGACACACACGTGTGTTTCATATTTTTTAATCCCATAGACCAGAGGTGTCAAAGCGGTTTTCACTGAGGGCCACATCACAGTTATGTTTGGCCCCAGAGTGAGTACTATTATTACACCATTTTTTAATGCATTTTATTAGTAGATTTTTTTTTTTTAACTAAAATGTAAAAATAAAAATGGTAAATTGCAATAATTTCACCTCAAAATGTAGTGTATATTGCTGTAAATGGAAAAACAGTACTGCTGTTTTTATGGTAAAAACAAAAAACAAAAAAGCAGCTCAGTTGCCAGAATTTTACTGTAAAATTTACATTGTTTTTTTTTACTGTATATAAAAATATGCAGTTTTACAGTAAAAGTGAATACTATTATTACACCATTTTTAATGCATTTTATTAGTAGATTTTGTTGGGGTTTTATACTAAAATGTAAAAAAAAAAAAATGGTAAATTGCAATAATTTCACCTCAAAATGTAGTGTATATTACTGTAAATGGAACAGTACTGCTGTTTTTATGGTAAAAAAAAAAAAAAAAGCAGGTCAGTTGCCAGAATTTTACTGTAAAATTTACATTAGTTTTTTTTACTGTATATAAAAAAAATGCAATTTTACAGCAAAAGTGAATACTATTATTACACCATTTTTAATTCATTTTATTAGTAGATTTTTTTTTTTAACTAAAATGTAAAAAAAAAAAATATGATAAATTGCAATAATTTTACCTCAAAATGTAGTGTATATTACTGTAAATGGAAAAACATTACTGCTGTTTTTATGGTAAAAAAAAAAAGGCAGGTCAGTTGCCAGAATTTTACTGTAAAATATACATTAGTTTTTTTACTGTATATTAAAAAATTGCAATTTTACAATAAAAGTGAATACTATTACACCATTTTTAATGCATTTTATTAGTAGATATATATTTTTTTTTTTACTAAAATGTAAAAAAAAAAATATGGTAAATTCACCTCAAAATGTAGTGTATATTACTGTAAATGGAAAAACAGTACTGCTGTTTTTATGGTAAAAAAAAAAAAAAAAAAAAAAAAAAGGCAGCTCAGTTGCCAGAATTTTACTGTAAAATTTACATTAGTTTACTGTATATAAAAAATGCAATTTTACAGTAAAAGTGAATACTATTATTACACCATTTTTAATGCATTTTATTAGTAGATTTTTTTATTTATTTTTTTTAACTAAAATGTAAAAGGAAAAAAATGGTAAATTGCAATAATTTCACCTCAAAATGTAGTGTATATTACTGTAAATGGAAAAACAGTACTGCTGTTTTTATGGTTAAAGAAAAGGCAGCTCAGTTGCCAGAATTTTACTGTAAAATTTACATTAGTTTTTTTTACTATATATAAAAAATGCAATTTTACAGTAAAAGTGAATACTATTATTACATCATTTTTTAATGCATTTTATTAGTAGATTGTTTTTTTTAACTAAAATGTAAAAATAAAAATGGTAAATTGCAATAATTTCACCTCAAAATGTAGTGTATATTACTGTAAATGGAAAAACAGTACTCCTGTTTATATGGTAAAAAAAAAAAAAGGGCAGCTCAGTTGCCAGAATTTTACTGTAAAATGTACATTAGTTTTTTTACTGTATATAAAAATATGCAATTTTACAGTAAAAGTGAATACTATTATTACACCATTTTTGTATGCATTTTATTCGTAGATTTTTTTTTTAACTAAAATGTGAAAAAAAATATGGTAAATTGCAATAATTTCACCTCAAAATGTAGTGTATATTACTGTAAATGGAAAAACAGTACTGCTGTTTTTATGGTAAAAAAAAACAAAAACAAAAAAAAACAGCTCAGTTGCCAGAATTTTACTGTAAAATTTACATTAGTTTTTTTACTGTATATAAAAAAAATGCAGTTTTACAGTAAAAGTGAATACTATTATTACACCATTTTTGATGCATTTTATTAGAAGATTTTTTTTTTTTCACTAAAATGTAAAAAAAAAAAATATGGTAAATTGCAATAATTTCACCTCAAAATGTAGTGTATATTACTGTAAATGGAAAAACACTACTGCTGTTTTTATGGTAAAAAAAAAGGCAGCTCAGTTGCCAGAATTCTACTGTAAAATTTACATTCTTTTTTTTACTGTATATAAAAAATGCAATTTTACAGTAAAAGTGAATACTATTATTACACCATTTTAATGCATTATATTAGTAGATTATTATTTTTTTAACTAAAATGTAAAAAAATATATATGGTAAATTGCAATAATTTCACCTCAAAATGTAGTGTATATTACTATAAATGGAAAAACATTTACTGCTGTTTTTATGGTTAAAAAAAAAAAAAAAAAAAAAAAAAAAAAAGGCAGCTCAGTTGCCAGAATTTTACTGTAAAATTTACATTAGTTTTTTTATTGTATATAAAAAAAATTCAAGTTTGCAGTAAAATTGAATACTATTATTACACCATTTTTAATGCATTTTATTAGTAGATTTTTATTTATTTTTTGAACTAAAATGTAAAAAAAAAAAAATGGTAAATTGCAATAATTTCACCTCAAAATGTAGTGTATATTACAGTAAATGGAAAAACAGTATTGCTGTTTTTATGGTAAAAAAAAAAAAGGCAGCTCAGTTGCCAGAATTTTACTGTAAAATGTACATTAGTTTTTTTATTGTATATAAAAAAATGCAAGTTTGCAGTAAAAGTGAATACTATTATTACACCATTTTTAATGCATTTTATTAGTAGATTTTTATTTATTTTTGAACTAAAATGTAAAAAAAAAATATATGGTACA
>NC_084561.2:13756323-13761323 GCF_033978685.3 Nerophis lumbriciformis
TCAAAGTCACCGTGCCAAAACGCAAAGTTAAAAGTATTGCAAAACAATATTTGTGGCGGATTCCATCAAATCTACGTTACAGAAGAGAGCATCCCTTAATTCATTTTCTTTCCCTTACTCTCCCCGTGTCTTTGTTATCGCAACAGAAATAGGCGCAGTGAAAGCAAATAGAGAGGGAAAGAGATTTGTGCAGAGCCCTTAACGCACCTTTGAGCCACGACGTAAGGCTGGAGCTGTTCTGGGCAACTGGGCCCGAGATGGGAACACTCGACTTAACCGCAGGATCGACTTTTGCCAACTTAAATCTGTCAGGTGACACAGCCTGATAACAATCGCAATTGTTCCCACGATGAGGCGCATAGTTGGCTGTACTAAAAATACACATTTTTATGTTTCTTTAATACTTGGGGCCCTCTCTAGCCCCTTATTTTGAGTCCCCCACATTAATTTTTGTTATTTATTTATTTATGTGAAACCATTTTTATAATTGTTTTAATTAAACTGAAATTTAATTTGATGTTTTGTCCTAAAACAAATGAACGGGAAATGTATTTTTCCTCTAGTGCAAAATAACATGATGACAAATAAAGTAAGTTTCTTACAAGTATCATCCCTGCAGGACGAGGATTAGCTGAACATGCTTCACTACACACCGTAGCTCAACGCCATCAAAATGTAAACAAACGCCATTGGTGGATCTACACCTGACATCCACTGTAATGATATCAAGTAAAGTAGCGTAGATGGATAGATAGTACTTTATTGATTCCTTCAGGAGAGTTCCCTAGTCCAGTGTTTTTCAACCTTTTTTGAGCCAAGGCACATTTTCTGCGTTGAAAACAATGCAGAGGCACACCACCAGCAGAAATCATTAAAAAACGAAACTCAGTTGACAGTAAAGTCGTTGTCGCAATTGTTGGATATGACTTTAAAGCATAACCAAGCATGCATCGATATAGCTCTTGTCTCAAAGTAGGTGTACTGTCACCACCTGTCACATCACGCCCTGACTTATTTGGATTTTTTTGCAGTTTTCCTGTGTGTAGTGTTTTAGTTCTTGTCTTGCGCTCCTATTTTGGTGGCTTTTTCTCTTTTTTTGGTATTTTCCTGTAGCAGTTTCATGTCTTCCTTTGAGCGATATTTCCCGCATCGACTTTGTTTTAGCAATCAAGAATATTTCGGTTGTTTTTATCCTTCTTAGTGGGGACATTGTTGGTTGTCATGTCATGTTCGGATGTACATTGTGGACGCCGTCTTTGCTCCAAAGTAAGTCTTTGCTGTCGTCCAGCATTCTGTTTTTGTTTGCTTTGTAGCCAGTTCAGTTCTAGTTTCGTTCTGCATAGCCTTCCCTAACTTTCATTGCCTTTTCTTAAGGGCACTGACCTTTTGTTTATTTTTGGTTAAAGCATTTTTACCTGCATGCTGCCTCCAGCTGTTTTCGACATCTACAAAGCAATTAGCTACCGGCTGCCACCTACTGATATGGAAGAGTATTACACGGTTACTCTGCCGAGCTCTAGACAGCACCGACACTCAACAACAACACATCATTTGCAGACTATAATTACTGGTTGGGGCAAGCGGTAGAAAATGGATGGATGGATGGATTTTTAACCCAAATAGGTGAAATTAGATAATCTCCCACAGCACACCAGACTGTTAATCACAGTGGTTGAAAAACACTGATGTAGACCAATGTTTCTTAACCCAAGGACTGTGGCCCTTTGTTGGGCCTTGAGCGGCCAAAAAATATGTTTCTCAGCTTTGGTCCATCTAAGTATGGGCCGCAGAAGTACTTTGTTGTAATGCATTTTTCCACCACCAAGTTTTTGCTGTCGTCCAGCATTGTTTTTGTTTACTTTGTAGCCAGTTCAGTTTTAGTTTCGTTCTGCATAGCCTTCCCTAAGCTTCAATGCCTTTTCTTAGGGTCACTCACCTTTTGTTTATTTTTGGTTTAAGCATTAGACACCTTTTTACCTGCACGCTGCCTCCCGCTGTGTCCGACAACTACAAAGCAATTAGCTACCAGCTGCCACCTACTGATATGGAAGAGTATTACACGGTTACTCTGCCGAGATCTAGACAGCACCGACACTCAACAACAACACATCATTTGCAGACTATAATTATTGGTTTACAAAAAATATTTTTAACACAAATAGGTGAAATTAGATCATCTCCCACGGCACACCAGACTGTATCTCACGGCACACTATGCGGCACAGTGGTTGAAAAACACTGCCCTAGTCGATATTACATAGATTACGTCTATATTTTTTGGCATCACAACATCTTTTTATTTTTTTTAATTATGTTTATAAACTCAGGAAATACGTCCCTGGACACATGAGGACTTTGAATATGACCAATGTATGATCCTGTAACTACTTGGTGTCGGATCGATACCTACATTTGTGGTATAATCCTAAACTAATGTAAAGTATCAAACAACAGAATAATAAGTGATTATTACATTTTAACAGAAGTGAAGATAGAACATGTTAAAAGAGAAAGTAAGCAGATATTAACAGTAAATGATAGAATGATAAATGACACAATATGTTACTGTATACATCAGCAGCTAAATTAGGAGTCTTTGTTTGCTTACTTATTAACACAAGACAAGTTGTCTAGTGTGTTCACTATTTTATTGAAGAACAAACTTGCAACAACAAACATATGTTTAATGTACCCTAAGATTTGTTGTTAAAATAAAGCCAATAATGCAATTTTTTCTGGTCCCCTTTATTTAGAAAAGTATCGAAAAGTACCGAAAAGTATCGAAATACATTTTGGCACCGGTACCAAAATGTTGGTATCGGGACAACACTAATATGCACAAACGAAAAAGGCCTGGGTTGATTTTGAAAAATTCGGAATTGCACTGTTCACATGGACATGTCACACATGAGCAAAACAAATTGGAACTGACCTGCAGTGTGAACAGGGCTTTATATCAAGGGCTGTCATCTGTGTCGGTAGTTAAAGTTAAAGTTAAAGTTAAAGTACCAATGATTGTCACACACACACACTAGGTGTGGCGAAATTATTCTCTGCATTTGACCCATCACCCTTGATCACCCCCTGGGAGGTGAGGGGAGCAGTGAGCAGCAGCGGTGGCCACGCCCGGAAATCATTTTTGTGATTTAACCCCCAATTCCAACCCTTGATGCTGAGTGCCAAGCAGGGAGGTAATGGGTCCCATTTTTATAGTCTTTGGTATGACTCGGCCGGGGTTTGAACTCACAACCTAGCGATCTCAGGTACTGAAAAAAGTTGCAGTAAGTTGGAGATGTTTTTTTTATGTTTTAGTTGCACATGTTCTAACATTACAAACTATAAATAAAAAAATATTTATATCATGTGCGGTCATCTATGTCAGCAGGAATTCTTCAGCCTACATAAAAGGTCTTGCAGTAAGTTTTATCTGTGCATATTGTCATGACTTGTTCCTGGGGTTTAGTTTTTCTAGTAGGCAACGGAAAGTTGGCTCGGGCGAGACGGTAATGAGAGTACATAATATATTTTTTACACTAATAAAAGGACAAAAAAAAAGTACAAACGAAAAGCGCGCACAGTGGCGGAGAAACAACTTGGCTATGAAAACAAATACTTGCACAAAGGCAAAAACTGCGAACAACAAAAAACACTAACTGTGGCAATAATAAACAAAACTTACTTGGCATGGACAAAAAGGAGCAGCGTGAACGATGGACATGAAAAAAAGAGTCAGAAATGTGCAGAGTATAAATGTGGGGATGTCACCAGAAAGACAAACTGAAAACAATGAACTTAAATACTACAGACATGATTAACGAAAACAGGTGCGTGACTCAAAACGTGAAACAGGTGTGTGACAGGTGAAAACTAATGGGTTGCTATGGTGACAAACAAGAGTGCACAATGAGTCCAAACGTGGAACAGGTGAAACTAATGGGTAATCATGGAAACAAGACAAGGGAGTGAAAAGCCAGAAACTAAAGAGTCCAATAACTAAACAAAACATGACAAACAAAACATGATCACACAGACATGACACATATGCTTAAAAATGAGCCCTGTTACGTCTGTTAAATGACTGTAAAATGTGCATATTTTTTTTATGTTATAGGAAGGTCTCTCCGTCTTTCGTTCACACACTCCAACTACGGTTGTAGTTCAGTAGCATAAAAATAATAGCTACTAAATAAATCAAGTTACTCTGTATTTTTACATTTTAGTTTTTCCACTGAATAATTACTCAAGTAAATATTTGGATGATTTTTTTTTTTTTTACTTTTACTTGATTTATATTACTGTAAAAAGTAACAGTACTTGGCTACTCGACCCAACTGTGTCCAACGGTCTTTTTAAAAAGGTGACTGAGAGGCCACAGTGGGGTGAAGTTGTGTTTTCTAATTACACGCCTGTTGTCTTTGCCCTGCATGGGTGGATGGGTGGTGATGACATTAATGTCTATTTGCCACATGAGAGTACAACTATATATTTTTAGTTCTTTTGATCAGACATTAATTAGTATGATTATGTCATTTGCATGAACAGTTGGTTGGAGCAATTAGTCCCGTTTAACAGCGGTGTCCGGTACCCTGGCACGTCACTGTAGCGGTGCAAAGTGTCAAATATTTACATCTTAAGGGTGATCTACTCAAGAAGTGATGTCAAGCTCCTTGGAAAATGTAGTAAGCTAAGCTAAAAGTTACTCTCGATTAAATGCAGATGAGCTATTCCCAGAGTATTGGGAAAAAGTAGCTTGCTACATCAACACTACATAAATATTAGAGATGTCCGATAATATCGGGCTGCCGATATTATCGGCCGATAAATGCTTTAAAATGTAATATCGGAAATTATCGGTATCGGTTTCAAAAAGTAAAATGTATGACTTTTTAAAACGCCGCTGTGTACACGGATGTAGGGAGAAGTACAGAGCGCCAATAAACCTTAAAGGCACTACCTTTGCGTGCCGGCCCAATCACATAATATCTGCGGCTTTTCACACA
>NC_084561.2:13768823-13793823 GCF_033978685.3 Nerophis lumbriciformis
TGTCTATATATATATATATATGTGTGTATATATATATATATATATATATATACACACATTATATATATATGTATATACATACATACATATATATACACACACACACACACACACACACACACACACACACACACACACATACATACGTGTGTGTGTATATATATATAATGTGTATATATATGTATGTATGTATATATATATATAATGTGTATATATATATATATATATATATATATATATAGCAGCATCATTTAATTCAAACAACCATATTATTGAACTTTCACAGCAGCATTTATTTTATCTTAACATTTGATGATTTATTTTTTCTTGTATGACACATTTAATAGAAAAAAAGCCTTGAAACGTTACAGAAGCCCAGGGGCCCAAGTACAACATCCTCACCCACCCCTCCACTTTGACGCCCCTGACCACACGGCTCCGCACTGTGACCAAGGAACAGGGTTAAAGGTCCAAAAGACTTAGGATTCAAGTCAAGTATGATTTTCTTTAAAAGAAGATCAAAGACGGGGTTTGGTTAGAAAGAAGACTTGAGTGGCGCTCAAAGTAAAAGTCGGTGCAGGAGCAGCTGCCCGACCGAGGCCCCGGCTGTAGGCTGCACGTATTTTATTATTCATACGCTCAGAAAAAGCATTACACAACAGTTAAGAGTGAACGAGGGGAGAAAAAAAGCCAACATGTCCCACAGCCTAAGGTGACAGAAATAAATGGACCTCCATTTTTATAGCGGCCAAACCAAAGCAGGCTTTTAAACTAACATTTTAAATTAAAGACTCAAGTCTTTCACACAAGAGCTCTTATATACGTTTTTTGTTTTTTTTAACCTTTTGTCACAATGCCTCTTTGCCTCTGCCGCTACTCAAGCACTCCGATCCCCTCTTCTCTTTCTTGTGTTGTTTTTGAGACACCGCACATCTTCAGAGTGACACATGTTTTATTAATAACCTGGCATACTTTCACAGGGTTTTTTTTGTAGGTGCCACCAGTTTGATTTGACCATGCGAAGGGGACACTTGAACGTGTGACACGAGCGCGCAGGTAAATATTTAACACGCCTGACATTTTAACGCCCGTGTTGGAGAGTACCGTACCTCTATTTATTCCTCACTCTCGGTTTGTGTCATAAAAGTCTCATAGGGGGTGAAGTGCACTGCAAAAAGTCAGTGTTCAAAACCAAGAGAAAAAAAATACAAAAACTAGGGGTAATTTATTTATTTATTTATTTGAATTTATT
The DNA here is from genome assembly GCF_033978685.3 of Nerophis lumbriciformis. Classification (NCBI taxonomy): domain Eukaryota; kingdom Metazoa; phylum Chordata; class Actinopteri; order Syngnathiformes; family Syngnathidae; genus Nerophis; species Nerophis lumbriciformis. The sequence continues at coordinate 13,770,076 of NC_084561.2, forward strand.
AGAATTTTTTTAGATAATTGGCAAAATTATCTGCCAATAGAATAAGAAAACTCGGCTTGTCAAGACTTTCCAAAACAAGTAAAATTAGCTAACCTCAATTAACCCAAAAATACCTTAAAAAAAGTATATCCTCACTAATAACAGGTGCACTTTTCTTGGTAGAAAAAAAAGAGACCTTTTTGCTCAATATGTTGAAAAATATTCTTAAATGAAGTAAATGCTAGTGCCATTATCTTGACATAATGATATGCGCTCGGCATCATGATTTTTTTTTTTTCATGCTTGAAGTAAGAAATTACTTTAAAAAAAGATAATTTAGGACCAAAACCCTTAAAACAAGTAAAACACTAACATAAAATCTGCTTAGTGAGAAGAATTATCTTATCAGACAGAAAATAGGCAAATATCACCCTTATTTGAGATATTTAATCTTACTTAGATTTCAGTTTTTGCAGTGTGTGTTCTTATTGTATACACTGCAAAAAGTCAGTGTTCAAAAACAAGAAAAACAAAATACAAAAATTAGGGGTATTTTATTTGAACCAAGCAAAATTATCTGCCACTAGAACAAGAAAATTCGGCTTGTCAAGACTTTCCAAAACAAGTAAAATTAGCTAACATCAATGAACCCAAAAATACCTTAAAATAAGTATATTCTCACTAATAACAAGTGCACTTTTCTTGGTTGGAAAAAAAGAGACCTTTTTGCTCAATATGTTGAAAAATATTCTTAAATTAAGTAAATGCTAGTGCCATTATCTTGACATAATGATATGCTATTTTTTTCATGCTTGAAGTAAGAATTATTACTTTAAAAAAGTAGTTTTATACTTGGAAGTGTTAATGACACAGCTTTGCATCAGTTGATATTCTAGTTTCAAGCATGTTTTACTCAATATAATAGGTCATAAAATCTCAGCTACAAGTTCCAATATCTTACTGAGATCATTTAGGACCAAAACCCTTAAAACAAGTAAAACACTCTAACATAAAATCTGCTTAGTGAGAAGAATTATCTTATCAGACAGAAAATAAGCAAATATCACCCTTATTTGAGATATTTCATCTTACTTAGATTTCAGTTTTTGCAGTGTGTGTTCTTATTGTACTACACTGCAAAAAGTCAGTGTTCAAAAACAAGAAAAACTAATACAAAACTTAGGGGTATTTTATTTGAACTAAGCAAAATTATCTGCCAATAGAACAAGAAAATTTGGCTTGTCAAGACTTTCCAAAACAAGTAAAATTAGCTAACCTCAATGAACCCAAAAATACCTTAAAATAAGTATATTCTCACTAATAACAAGTGCACTTTTCTTGGTAGAAAAAAAAAGAGACCTTTTTGCTCACTATGTTGAAAAATATTCTTAAATTAAGTAAATGCTAATGCCATTGTCTTGACATAATGATATGCTTTTTTTTTTTTTCATGGTTGAAGTAAGAATTATTACTTTAAAAAAGTAGTTTTATACTTGGAAGTGTTAATGACACAGCTTTGCATCAGTTGATATTCTAGTTTCAAGCATGTTTTACTCAATATAGGTCATACAATCTCAGCTACAAGTTCCAATATCTTACTGAGATCATTTATGACCAAAACCCTTAAAACAAGTAAAACACTCTAACATAAAATCTGCTTAGTGAGAAGAATGATCTTATCAGACAGAAAATAAGCAAATATCACCCTTATTTGAGATATTTCATCTTACTTAGATTTCAGTTTTTGCAGTGTGTGTTCTTATTGTACTACAATAATACCTTAGTTTTCCTTCCAAAAAGTCTGCCAAAAAACGAATTGTACCAAAAACAATTAAAAGTATTCCAGTAATAATGTGAATTAAATGTTCCAGACGCCATTAAATATCAACACAAAACACATTTGATAAAAAATTATTAGTTTTCCATGTAGAAAACAGGGAGAAAAACCTGCATGATAATTAAAATGGATAAATTGACATTTAACATCGCTATCGTACTTATGAGTGAGATCGGCCGATACCGATCACATGTATTAATATTTTAATTTATTTATTTATGGTGAGTACGACTGATAGTGTCATAATAGCAACACAATATTTAAACTTGTTCCTTATTCTATTGTAGTACATACAATTGTTTGATCAAAAGAACGTTGTTAGTACATTATAAGTAAAAAGTAAAATCTACTACTCATTTAAATCATTTATGTTCTGTCCTCAAAGAGCTATTGTGTGCAGGGAATTATTCCCCGAGTTTGTAAACGTTAACAAAAACGACAAAAAATATTTTGCGAAAATTAAAACAATATCGATCTAATCACTCAAGGTATGAATCAATTGTTACTTTCCCGTTAAGAGCTGTTTAAGAAGTTTAGTCGAAAGTAAACGTTTTTACACTTACCGTATTTTTCGGACAATAAGTCGCTCCGGAGTATAAGTCGCACCGGCCAAAAATGCATAATAAAGAAGGGAAAAAACATATATAAGTCGCATTTTTTGGGGAAATTGATTTGATAAAACCCAACACCAAGAATATACATTTGAAAGGCAATTTAAAATAAATAAAGAATAGTGAACAACAGGCTGAAAAAGTGTACGTTATATGAGGCATAAATAACCAACTGAGAACGTGCCTGGTATGTTAACGTAACATATTATGGTAAGAGTCATTCAAATAACTATAACATATAGAACATGCTATACGTTTACCAAACAATCTGTCACTCCTAATCGCTAAATCCCATAAAATCTTATACGTCCAGTCTCTTACGTGAATGAGATAAATATTATTATTTGATATTTTACGGTAATGTGTTACTAATTTCACACATAAGTCACTCCGAGTATAAGTATGAAAAAAACTGCGACTTATAGTCCGAAAAATACGGTATTACTTGTGTTGTTTAGATCGAGCTTAACGGATAGCTTAGTAATTAGCATGCCTGTGTAACATGTTTAGCTTCGTCCTCAAGTGAACCTGAAAATGATACTAAGAAACAGTTTATTTTTCCACTATAGGAAGTGATAATTATTGACTAAGGGGAGCGGCTCCACACTGTGTATGGAGACACACAGTTAGCTGCTAGCCGCCTGTGTTCAGCCGGGGACTAAAAATAAAGTATCGGCTCTTCTTTTTATCACCATTAAAAAAGGCATTAATCGGCATTGCCAGATCACAATATTTTTCACAAAAATCGTCCGACATGCTATAACTAAGAAGAATATTTGATACAGATTCCTGGGGTGACAATTCAATTCGGAATCGATTCTCGTAATATATTATTTGTTATATAATTTATATAATAAATAAAACCTTTTCAAAACTTAAAAATGTCTTTACAATTTATTTTTCCAAGCCAATCCCATCTTTTCATTACTTAGGATGTACATTTACAAAGCAAATTGAGAAGACATACAAATATATACTCATTAAATACAATAATAAAAAAATGAAAACTAAAAATTAATAAGGGCAACAGTATCAATAATAATAATAATAATAATAATAATAATAATAATAATGGTTGTTTGACGTTTTTAATTAAAAAATGGATTCTTCAGGAAACAAAAAAAATGTGCAAATATAATTATTTTCTTTTATAAATTAATTGTCAAAAATGATGTATTGATTTAGAATCGAAATAAGTAAAAATCGTGATTTGGATGTGAATCGATTTTTTGAGCACCCTTACAATTTGGTATATAAATTATAATAAAACCTTTTCAAAACTTAAAAAATGTCTTTACAATTTATTTTTCCAAGCCAATCCCATCGTGTCATTACTTAGGATGTAAATTTACAAGGCAATTGAGAAGACATACAAATATATACTCGTTAAATACAATACTAAAAAAAGGAAAACTAAAAATTGATAAGGGCGACAGTATCAATAATAATAATAATAATAATATCAATAATGGTAGTTTGACGTTTTTAATTAAAAAATTGATTCTTCAAGAAACAAAAAAAATGCTAAAATATAATTATCTTCTTTTATAAATTGATTCTCTAAAATGATGTATTGATTTCAACATATTGTGTTGAAGTTTGGGGAAATGTTTGTAAAACAAACATAGACCCAATAAGTAAACTCCAAAAAAGGGTCATTAGAATAATACACAAAGCATGCTACTATGAACATACCAATCCATTATTTATAAGTTCTAATGTGTTGAAATTTTCAGATATTGTGTTTTTAAAAACAATGGAAATGATGTTTGGAGTAAAGAACACCAGCCTTCCAGCTTGTATTCTTAGCTTATTTCAATTAAGAGGAGAAAACTATAATTTACGGGGATATTGATTTTTGAAATAGGTCAAGTAAGAACGAATATAAAATACAAATGTATTTCCGTTGTAGGAGTTAAATGGTGGAACAAGCTCAGTGATGAGCTGAAGACATGTAGTTCTTTAAGGTTTAAGAAAACCTTGAAAGGTGAATTAATTGAAAATTATAAAATATAGTAACAATTACTTTCATCCCATTGATTTTTTTTTTTAACGTTGACGTTCCAGGCAATCTAATTTTCAGTGAATGTATTGGACAAGCAAATATAAGCTTTGGCTTCAGCCTATTCCTTTTTCGGTCATTCTTTTTCTTTTCTTTTCTTTTTGTGTGTAAATGTGTATGATTGTTAAATATGTCTAATCCGTACTGTTAAACTGGTCACACAAAATGGTTGATGGTTGATTATATGACCGAAGTAAACTTATTTCATTCATTTAGAATCGAAATAAATAAAAATCGCGATTTGGATGTGAATCGATTTTCTGGGGACCCTTACAATTTGGTATATAAATTATAATAAAACCTTTTCCAAGCAGATTACTAGTTACAAAAGCGCCTTTTCTTTTGAAAAATCAATGATTGATAATGTTTAATCGATTCAGAATGGTATTAAATAAGTATTGCGATTTGAATATTCAAAGAATCTTGTACAAAAGGGAAAGTGAGGGCCTTGCCAACGGCACTTTTGAACTTTGCTACTATTACTTTCTTCAATTCAGAATTGGCAGAAGAGAGCCGTAAGAATCATTACTGGAAATTCATACAGGGAACCCACAAACCGAATATTCAAATGGTTAAATTTATTACAATTGCATGAACTGGTAGAGTATAATATCCTAAAAAAATCACATGCAGCAATTTTACCAAACATTTAAAACAGCTTTGTAAAAAGTCAAAGTAATTATACTTAGAAAGGAACTGAGATGTTTAATAAATCTCGATTTGGAACAGTCACAATGGAAAGAAGTATTTCAAATCAGAGGTATTAGTTTACGGAAACAAATTTGATAGTGGAATAAAACAATGTAAAACACTTTCTGTATTAAAAAAATGTAAAAATCATGATGATGAAAATATATGACCGAGTAAAATTATATCTTCATTATTGGTTTATATGTTGTAAAACGAAAATATGGCTTTGTAGTAGTCTATTGTATTTGTGAAAATAGTGGGCAGATACACTGCAAAAACTGAAATCTCAGTAAGATTAAATATCTCAAATAAGTGTGATATTTGCTTATTTTCTGTCTGATAAGATCATTCTTCTCACTAAGCAGATTTTATGTTAGTGTTTTACTTGTTTTAAGGGTTTTGGTCCTAAATGATCTCAGTAAGATATTACAGCTTGTTGCTGAGATTTGATGACCTATATTGAGTAAAACATGCTTGAAACTAGAATATCAACTGTTGCAAAGCTGTGTCATCAACACTCACAAGTATAAAACTTGCATGAAGCATGAAAAAAAAAAAAAAAAAAAATCATGATGCCGAGCGCATATCATTATGTCAAGATAATGGCACTAGCATTTACTTAATTTAAGAATATTTTTCAACATATTGAGCAAAAAGGTCTCTTTTTTTCTACCAAGAAAAGTGCACATATTAGTGAGAATATACTTATTTTAAGGTATTTTTGGGTTCATTGAGGTTAGCTAGTTTTACTTGTTTTGGAAGGTCTTGACAAGCCGAATTTTCTTGTTCTATTGGCAGATAATTTTGCTTAGTTCAAATAAAATACCCCTAATTTTTGTATTTTTCTTTCTTGTTTTTGAACACTGACTTTTTACAGTGTAGAAGTTTTTTAACGTCTTTTTTGCTCATTTTCATTCATAATTTACTCTGTTATGTCGATTGTTATATTTTGCTTCCTTTGTTTGAGTTTTTTAGGAATGAAATAAATGAACCTGAATTAAACTTCAATATTTTCTCATTAAAGTGCTGGCACTTGCAACTTTCTTTGGCCCCACACTGGTTATTTTGCAGTAAATAAAAGAGCACAGATACTGAGTCACAAATACGAGGGATTCTTACTTTGGGGACTTGATTGATTTTTTTTTGTTTTACACAAAATGGCAAACTTTTTCATTGAAAACCAAATCATATGTAAAGTGGGGCTTCCGAAAGGCAAGGTCAATCAGTTGCATGTGCGAAAAAAATGGAGAAAAATTAAATTTATGGGGTGTTTTTTTTCCTTTTAATCAATGTGGATACGAGGCAGCGCATCATCCAAATTCATCCCCCGCCAAATCACTGATGAAGCTCAGGGAAAGAGACGGGGAAAAAAATAAAAACAATAAAATACTTAAGCCCTACTAAACTCCACCTGCCCTCTTTGCCCTGTGTAGAAGAAAAACAAGTTCACCAAAAGTTCACGTGTCGGTTATCATCGGCGATTCTGGCCGTATATGCCTCAAAGTATTCCTGTGATTGGCTGGAAAACAAGGAACCGAACATACCCCGACTACTGTTGATATGACACTCGATGTGTTCCACACCTCTGACCCTGATACGCAGGGTCGCTGTTCGGTCAGATTGCCGCTGCAGGCCAAGTGTGATTGGTGTGTGTGTGTGGGGGTGGATGGGGTGTGTGACCCGTTAAGAGGGGAAAAAAAACACAACAAGAAGAGGTAAACGCTCGAAATATCTCTGTATCTGGCCTTGTGTCGTAACATTTGGGAGCCGACGCCGCCCTACATTAAAGCGGGTTCAACTGCAGTTCACAGATGAAGCCACGCCCCCTCGCCGCCGTGTCGTCAGGCAGGCGACGTGTCGTCACGAGCAAGAAAAACCTCAACTTGTCGCCCGTTTCTCGTTCAGACAGTGACCCCCAGCGGGCCTTCAGCCGCTCTAACAACCAATACTTGTTAGAAGCTTGCAATTGTATTTCTTCATTTTTTTGGTACAAAGAAAAAAAACACACGTCAGTCTTTGCCTGGAAAATAAGGAACATTTATGTCATTTTTAAAAAGGGCAACCCCATTTAGTTCATTTATTGTCGGTATTACTTATAGGAGTACTCAAATGTTTCAAACTTGACTTTATATATTGTGCAGTGTGTTTATTTGTGTTTTTTTTTTAAATATTACTACCGTCTTCTTATTTATAGAAAATAAGGGCACACAAAAACATGTATTTCATTTTGCATTGATTAGTGTTTTAATAATATCCTTTGGATATGACATAATCTTTGTTATGAAATCAAAATGAATAATATTTACCTATAATTAAATATCCAAATAATTAGTACATGTTTTTCATTATTGCAATTGTATTTCTTCATTTTTTAGGTACAAAGAAAAAATACACACGTCAGTCTTTGCCTGGAAAAAAAGGAACATTTATGTAATTTTTAAAGAGGGAAACCCCATTTAGTTAATTTATTGTCGGTATTACTTTTAGGAGTACTCAAATGTTTCAAACTTGACTTTATATAATGTGCAGTGTGTTTATTTGTGTGTTTTTTTTTTAAATATTACTACCGTCTTCTTATTTATAGAAAATAAGGGCACACAAAAACATGTATTTTATTTTGCATTGATTAGTGTTTAAATAATATCCTTTGGATATGACATAATCTATATTATTATGTATAATATTTACCTATAATTAAATACCCAAATAGTTAGTACATGTTTTTCATTATTGCAATTGTATTTTAACGGAATTATTAAATAAAGAATAATCAAATTAATTCATAGAATTCATATAATTAAATATTTGTTGGTTAAAAAGTACATTTTAATTGTTAAAGTAATTTATTTTCTAATATGTTATACCTCCCTAAACATATTAGTGTATTAAATGGAATTTCTAAATTAATAATTTATAATTTGTGTGTACAGACATCCATCTATCCATATTCTACCGCCTGTCCCTCTTGGGGCTTCGGGGGTGTTGGAGCCCTTCCCAGCTGCACTCGGGCTGAAGGCAGGGAACACCCATCGCAATAGTCAAATAAATACTATATTATTTACCAATAGGATATTACATGTTATGAAATCAAAATTAATAACATTTGATTACAATTAAATACTGAAATAAATATTACTTTATATGCATTAAATTTTTTTCCATTAAGAATTTTTTTCAGAATATACTTCTTAAATGAATAATCTAATCAATGATGGATTTAATAGTATGCACATTAATAGAATTAAATATATTGTTTGATAAAAAAAGTAAATTCCAAACTAAGGACGCTTAAATATTGTTAGTTTTAATTTGTAACTATACCTTTAATAACTACCTTAATTTATTAGTATGTTTAAAGATATTTCTAAATAACTTCATAATACACAGACAGTCAAATAATTACTAATAAATTACATAATAATAGGATAGTACATAATATTTATTATAAAATCAAAATGACTAACATTTAATTACAATACTCAAATAAATATTACATGATATGCATTTGTTTTTTTCATAAGGATATTTTTTCGGAACGGATTTCTTCAATAAAGAAAAATTAAATCAATGATGGCTTTAATTTGATGTACATTTATAGAATCAAATATATATTTTTGATGAAAAAAAAAATCCAAACTAGAATTACTTAAATCTTGTTCAAATGTTTTATTTACTAAAACCTCGTATTTTACTACTGTATTTAATGGAATTTCTAAATAACTGATAATCATTTTGAGTATAATATATCGACATATTTAATTAACTACTATGTTAGATTATTAAGGGTAAGCAGTGAACAAATATAAGAATGCAATTTTTTCATGCAAAGTAAAAACAAACTAAATATATTGTTACATTTTATATTGCAATATAATTTCATATGCATCATATTAATACAATTACTTAAATAGATGAGAAATGCAATTAAAAGAATGATGAGCTATAGTCTGCAATTCAGTGATGTTCGACATACATAGTTTAATAATATAGAACAATACATTTTCAATAAAAAGAACATTGAGAGCAAATAGTTAGCGAATCAAAATTAGTAAAAGCATTGGAATCAACTATCAATAGACACGGTGAATATTTGGGTAAAAAAAACAAGACAAACATCATTTCTGTACAGATTTTTTGGTTTTGTGGAAATTCTACCAGAAGAGTCACATTGGTAAATTGCTGCATATAATATTTAAAAACAACAACAGTTTCCCACAAAAATCTGACCTTACTTTGCTGGCATGGAAGACAAGTTCAACTGCTGTCTACTTTAGAAGTCCAAGTCTGCCCACTAGTGTTCAATATAAGTAATACATGTTAAAAAAAAATCTGACCCATTTTTTTGCTGTGCTTAGTTTAAAGCAAAGACACCCTTAATAATCTAAATATAATAACAACGTACATCAAATATAAATGAGGTTTTAACCTTTAATTCAAACTGTTAAATATTGTAAGTGCTGAGGCACACATTAAAAATGTGTTGTATTTTGTTGGTAACTAATGTGTGCATAAATTAACAAAAACAATGGAAATAATTACCATCCTACAATTGGACAAATATGTCAGTTGGATTCCATATTTCCATGGGAAATAAACATATTCACCAAACAGTCCTCCGATCTTCATTTGTGTGCAAAGCTTTGAAAACACATCACAGAAGCCTTTAGGAGCGATTAGATAAAAAGCATATTTACATTCTGCACTGCTTGCTAAACTCTAAGGGGGGGGGAAACTCACATTATTTAAATAAAAACACATTTTGCAATTGTGTTGACAAGTGCAATATATGGGGGGTCAAATGGAACCATATTTTATAAATAAATACATCTTTAAATAATTACTTATACGTGTCATTAACTATAATTGCACGTAAATGTGTCATTAAATTTGTCATTTTTTATGTTAAGGTATATCTAATTATTTATTTCACTATTTTATTAAAACATTTCAAGATTTAAATAAAGAAATCATTAATCATGAAAATATTTATCAAATTGTAAAATAATAAATTTAATCATTAAAGAAAATAAAAAAATAAAATAAAAATTACATAATTTTAAATTAAAATAATTAAATATCCTTTTACATTAAATAAATTGACACATTAAATACCATTTATTTATTTAATTCATATTATAAATTAACCTCATTATTTGAACATGTATTTAATTGTGACCGTCTATTGCAGGGGTGTCAAACTCATTTTAGATCGGGGGCCCACATGGAGAAAAATCTACTCCCAAGTGGGCCGGACTGGTAAAATCACGGCACGGTAACTTAAAAATAAAGACAACTTCAGATTGTTTTCTTTGTTTATAAATAGAACAAGCACATTCTAAAATTGTACAAATCATAATGTTTTGGGTTTTTTTTGTTTTGTTTTTTTGTTTTTTACAATTACCTGTTACGGTTAATAGCATTTATACTTCATTTGTCGTTATTTATATTTTCTGAATAAATTATGTGTTAATGTTCAACAGTCAACTCATTGGTGTTCATTTTCAATCTACCAAGATAAAAATGTTTTATCAAAATGAAATTACACTATGTTATTTATATAGTTAGATCATTTTCCTCGACTGATGTACTAACATCATGTGGTTTATTTTGTACATATGTAGCATCATCTAAAAGATACAAAGACTTGCTATTGCGACATCTAGTGGACACATTTAGAACAGCTGTTTCTTTCATTCAAAACATTTCAGGTTAATTTTTTTAATTAGCAAACTCATCCCGCGGGCCGGATAAAAACCTGTTTACGGGCCTGATCCGGCCCTGGGGCCGTACGTTTGACACCCCTGCTCTATAGCAGTACACATGAATCCAAAAGTGTCTGTTCTAAAGAGGTTAAAAAAAATCAATTAAACAAAATGTTTAACATTTAATTTAATGTTTTAATTTGTAACAAAAGAGGTAAAAAAAAAAAAATCTGTTTAATTACTTGTGTTTGCAACTGACCTTCACAATCGACTGAATTAACAGCTGACTCAGCTTTCTGCTTCCTCCTCTCGGGATGGTTCCACCAGCTGCTTGTAGGAGAAGGCCAGCATCATCTGGAGGGATAAACGACATCACATAATATTGAATTATTGGCTGAACCGTGTTTATTTCCCTCTCTGTGGGATCTTGAGAGGCGGATTCTAATGTCTTCTTTTACTTCCCTAACAATGTTTGTTGCTCACCGTTAGTAGTGCCAGCAGCGCCATCATCACCCCCATCATGATATACATGTTGTCAGTGAGGCCACCAGCCCACAGCGGGCCCAGAATGGTCGCAAGACCTCCGACTGAGCGACGCACGCCCTGACTGAAACCTGCAAGGCAACCACACATTGGCTTAACGCTAATTAGGGTATTTCTGTGCTTAAGGCGTGGGGAGCGCAAACACAACAAAACTGCAATATTATTATCATGTAAGGCGACCCTGACTTTTGATGTGAATAGTATAAGTAATCTTGGATTAAAGGCCTACTGAAATGCGATTTTCTTATTTAAACGGGGATAGCAGGTCCATTCTATGTGCCATACTTGATCATTTCGCGATATTGTCATATTTTTGCTGATTTGGGGTATGTTGTTCCTTAATAGGGAAAAACGCTAATGTCTCTTCTTTTCATGTTAGCATTTCCGCTAGGGAGCTGGCGCCAGTCAGTCTATGAATTTATCAAAGTGCAGTTATTGATCACGGTTTTTCGAAAATGTTCATTTAAAACGATAATACTAACCGACAGGAGTTTTAAGACGTTTATCATTAATAAATACCGTTTTTTGTTACATCTTTACTACAAAATAATATAAGAAAGTATGGTTTGTGCGGATATTGGAAGTGAAAATTTTGTATCGAGACATCACTCATTACAACAGTCATTGCAAATGTTCATCTGAAATCAAAGAAGCCTTTTGCGGATGTGGTCTGAACAAGACATATACTTTTGTGAGATAGTTTGGGAGGTCAAGGGTAATTGTAGGGGCAGGAGCGAGCTGGTGTACTGTACGCTGGCGCTTCGACACAGAAAAATAATCCAGGTTTCAAGATTTAAACTGACGAAAGGCAAACAAATGTGTGACTGGACAGCACACTGCAAATACTGAAATCTAAGTAAGATTAAATATCTCAAATAAGGGTGATATATGCTTATTTTCTGTCTAATAAGAAAATTCTTCTCACTAAGCAGATTTTATGTTAGTCTTTTACTTGTTTTAAGTGTTTTGGTCCTAAATTATTTTAGTAAGATATTACAGCTTGTTGCTGAGATTTTATGACCTATATTGAGTAAAACATGCTTGAAACTAGAATATCAACTGTTGCAAAGCTGTGTCATCAACACTCACAAGTATAAAACTACTTTCTTAAAGTAATAATTTCTTATTTCAAGCATGAAAAAAAAAAGAGTGACACAATTGTGTCTCATAATTAAAACAGTTGACAGCCAAATTGACTTTGCGGTTTTATTTTTAATGAAACAATAGAAAATATGTACTCATATAGTAGTACAGTTGGCACAGTACAGTAAACGGACAGTTAATATTTAAACATTTAATATGTGACATTTCAAACAATTTTGAACAGAAATAGTTCATGCACATTCAGATAAATTCCTCAAAATTACAATAAAACATTTTTTGGCTGGGGGTCGGGCTGTATATATGCGCACTAATTGACTGAAAGAGCACGCACTTGGTGCGATGATGTCATGTTATCGATGGAAAAATGCATTTTCAGACCATATGATTTGCCTGAGCGGCTAGTAGACCCCGAGAGTAACAAGCGGTTGCCTTGTTGCCTTCCATTAAGAACAATACATTTGTTTTTAGTGTAAGTTTGCTCGTTTCAAGAAATGTAATATCATTATGTCAAGATAATGGCACTAGCATTTACTTAATTTAAGAATATTTTTCAACATATTGAGCAAAAAGGTCTTTTTTTTTCTACCAACAAAAGTGCACTTGTTATTAGTGAGAATACTTATTTTAAGGTATTTTTGGGTTCATTGAGGTTAGCTAATTTTACTTGTTTTGGAAAGTCTTGACAAGCCAAATTTTCTTGTTCTATTGGCAGATAATTTTGCTTAGTTCAAATAAAATACCCCTAATTTTTGTATTTTATTTTCTTGTTTTTGAACACTGACTTTTTGCAGTGCAGTGTTGGGTCAAAATGTGTGCTGAATTTGCTTCTCTCATTTCACATGTAGAAAAAAATGTTAGTCTCTTTTTCTTACTCACCTTGCGTTTTCTCAGAAGTAATTTTGGAAAAGAGGGAAACCTGGGCAACCGCTACAAATGGCAGACCCAGGACTTGCAGGAATACGCCGATGATAAACTCCGTCAGCTGCCAGGAGAAACCACCTACACAAAGATACAATCCAGTAGACTTATATGAAAGAGACATTTTAAGGAGGAGTTCTACTATAGTAAGTGTGTATTTCAGATCAGGAAATGTCATTGTGGTTTGTGAAGCTCCTTGATGTACGTGTGATTAAAGGTTATATAAATAAACTATGTAGCTGCTCGGGATATATTAGAGTGCCAATGCTTTAAAAACAGCGGTTCTCAAACTTTTTCTACAAATTACCACTTCAGAAAACACTTGGCTCTCCGAGTACCACAATAATGATCAACATTAAAATACAGTAGCGTAATAAGCCTAAATATTCATTAAAAACAAGGCAGGTGTTTTACTTACCAGGTATATTTAATATTTTTGGCCACTGTAACATAACACACAATGCAACACCATCAACGGTGCTCCATATACAGTACATATTTACAGACTTCTTTGGCGTACCACGAGATGGAACCCACGTACTAGTTTGAGAATCATTGCTTTAGATCAGGGGTGCTCATTACGTCGATCGCGATCTACCGGTCGATCTCGGAGGGTGTGTCAGTCGATCACCAGCCAGGCATTACAAAAATAGTCCTAAAAATGAGCGATCATAAATCTTCACTATGACGTCACTTTCGTCACTTGATTGACATTCACGGCACCCGAGGGTCTTCTGAGATGACGCTGGCTGCTGCCAGCTCATTAAAATTACAGACTGGAAGGCGAGAAACACTTTATTTCAACAGACTCTGGCGCCGTACCTGTCGTCAAAACTCCAAAGACCGACTACACAGTTGCACAATAAAAGCTCTGCTTCATCCTGCCTGCGCTACCAAAACAAGAGTCTCAGAAAGCTGGCGTGCACAAGCTAGCAAGCTACGGAGTTTGCCGACAATGTATTTCTTGTAAAGTGCATACAAAGGAGTACGGAAGCTGGACAAATAAGATGCCAAAAACCAACCACTTTCATGGGTATTGGACAGAAAGGAGGACTTTTTTTCTCCTCCATTCGAAAATGCGGACCTTATCAGCACCACTGTCTGATTCCAATCAATGCAAGTCATCACAATCAGGTAATACACCAACTTATATTCTTGTCTTCATGAAAGAAAGGAATTTATATGTGTTAAACATGCTTGTATTATCTTTAAACACCTTTAACTTGTTAACAATATTAACTATATGTGTTAAACATGCTTGTATTATCTTTAACCACCTTTAAGTTGTTAACAATATTAACTATGTGTTAAACATGCTTGTTTTATCTTTAACCACCTTTAAGTTGTTAACAATATTAACAATTTGTGTTAAACATGCTTGTATTATTTTTAACCACCTTCAACTTGTTAACATTAACTATATGTGTTAAACATGCTTGCATTATCTTTAAACACCTTTAACTTGTTAACAATATTAACTATATGTATTAAACATACTTGTATTATCATTAAACACCTTTAATGTATTAACAAAATAACTATATATGTTAAACATGCTTGCATTATCATTAAACACCTTTAACTTGTTAACAAAAACATATATTTCATAAATAAGTAAATATAAATTATATATATGAATGAGGTAGATCCCCACGACTTGATCAATTGAAAAGTAGCTCGCCTGCAGAAAGTGTGAGCACCCCTGCTTTAGATAAATCATACAGGGTTTCCCCTACATGTAAACACACATTCAAAATAAGTTGTTTTTTTTAAATATATAAACACATTTTAGTAATATATTGTTTGAATGAATATACTGCAAATAGTCTATTATTTCAAAATGTCATAAAAATGTTCCTTTAAGATTCTGAAAAAAAACTGTGCATCTAAATCGACTAACACGCACCTAAGTGGAGTTGACCCTCGGCAAAAGGAGAAAAAGTTGGAGAAAAGGTATTTCAAGTAATTTCATGCATTTCTTGTTCAAGCCTGTGTAAACTACCCTAATTCTTTTGACATTACTACCGACAATGATGTCTAACTTTATGCTGCGTGCGTCTTTGAGCCTCCGTTTGACCCGTGCATGTTGTCCCCGTGCGTGTGTGGGTTTTCTCCGGGTACTAGTTACATCCCATATTCCAAAAATATTAATGCTTGGTTTATTGGAGACAGTACATTGTCCATAGATATGAATGTGACTCTGAATGATTGTTTGCCTATATATGGTATGTTTGTAAGCTAGGGGCATTAAAACTCAACTTTCATCCTGGAGAACTGTAGTGCGTTTTTTTAGTTTATTCCAAACTAATTCAACTCGATCACTACTACTTACGTATAAAATACTACACGGTCTAGTTCCATCCTATCTTGCCGATTGTATTGTACCATATGTCCCGGCAAGAAATCTGCGTTCAAAGAACTCCGGCTTATTAGTGATTCCCAGAGCCCAAAAAAAGTCTACGGGCTATAGAGCGTTTTCTATTCGGGCTCCAGTACTATGGAATGCCCTCCCGGTAACAGTTAGACATGCTACCTCAGTAGAAGCATTTAAGTCCCATCTTAAAACTCATTTGTATACTCTGAACTTTAAATAGACCCCTTTTTTAGACCAGTTGATCTGCCGTTTCTTTTCTTTTCTGCCCCTCTCCCTTGTGGAAGGGGGGGCACGGGTCCGGTGGCCATGGATGAAGTGCTGGCTGTCCAGAGTCGGGACCCGGGGTGGACCGCTCGCATGTGCATCGATTGGGGACATCTCTGCACTGCTGACCCGTCTCCGCTCAGGATGGTCTCCTGCTGGCCCCACTATGGACTGGACTCTCACTATTATGTTAGATCCACTATGGACTGGACTTTCACAATATTATGCCCTCTGGTCTCCCCTAGAGGGCGGTCCTCTCCAAGGTTTCTCATAGTCATTCACATTGACATCCCACTGGGTTGTGAGTTTTTCCTTGCCCTTATGTGGGATCTGAACCGAGGATGTCGTTGTGGCTTGTACAGCCCTTTGAGACACTTGTGATTTAGGGCTATATAAATAAACATTGATTGATTGACATTAGGGATTTCAGATAATGGCTTTTTGCCGATATCCGATATTCCGATAATGTCCAACTCTTTAATTACCGATACCGATATCAACCGATACTGATATATACAGTCGTGGAATTAACACATCATTATGCCTAATTTGGACAACCAGGTATGGCGAAGATAAGGTCCTTTTTTTAAATATTAATAAAATAAAATAAGATAAATAAATTAAAAACATTTTCTTGAATAAAAAAGAAAGTAAAACAATATAAAAACAGTTACACAGAAACTGGCAATTAATGAAAATGAGTAAAATTAACTGTTAAAGGTTAGTACTATTAGTGGACCAGCAGCACGCACAATCATGTGTGCTTACGGACTGTATCCCTTGCAGACTGTATTGATATATATTGAATATTAATAACAGAAAGAAACAACCCTTGTGTGAATGAGTGTAAATGGGGGAGGGAGGTATCTTGTGTTTTTTATGTTGATTTAATTAAAAAAAAATTTAAAAAAAAGATATCGATAATTTAAAAAACGATACCGATAATTTCCGATATTACATTTTAAAGCATTTATCAAAAAAAAAAAGAAAGAAAAAAAGAGATGTCCGATAATATCGGCCTGCCGATATCGGACATCTTTTTTTTTTCTTTTTTTTTTTTTAAATAAAAAAAAAAAATTAAAAATTATCGGACATCTCTAATTGATATGTATGTGCACTTCATGTGTATATATAATGTACTTTCCTTAGTGTGCTTAGATTTACAGTGACTTCATTGTGGAGAATACCAACAAAACACCTCAAGTTATTTTTTTCATCTCTCATTCAAAAGGACTCTTTACATATTTGGCAAACCTGCAACCCTAAAGTTTCTGGCACGGCTGCTCTACCCACTAGGCCATGCCGCCCCTAATTGAGATTTAGATTTTGGTGCATAAGCCACAATGGGCCACAATACAGACTTACCTAGCGGCTTAGCCAGGAAGATGAGGCACCAGACACAGGAAATGTTGCAAATACTGAGGCCGACAGCAAGAATCACTCGCTCAGCAAAACGCTGGCTTAGCCAGCGCACAAAGAGGAAGCCAGCGATGACCTCCACGCCGCAGAGACTGTACATGAGGCTGTTCTCCAACTCCCCGTAGTTGAAGAACTTCTGTGTCAGTGGAGTCACCATAGTCTGGAGAACAAGTGGTGCATTGCATTTTTATGATCACAGAATGCCTTACTGTCATTTTATTTCAGCCAAGCAGTGGCCTTAAAAATGACTGATGTGCAGATTGGGAGTTTTTCATTCTGTAGAAATAGATGAACTATCTGGTATTCATTGTACCTCCAGGGCTGTCTGATTAAAAAGGGTGATGAACTGAGCAGCCAGCAGCACAACCACCTCTTCTCTCAGGAACTCTGTGGTCAAAAATGGGAAATGAAAAAGATCAGACTATATGAAAGAAATACAAAATACATGTTTGTAGACAACAATGGGCCTCAACCCTATGTTATGTTTTGTATGAACCTTAAAAGAAACTTACTCAGCCTACAAAATATCAACATATTTGAAAACAAAGTGTCGTAATTTCTACACACTAAAATAAATCTTTGTAGTGTTCTTACTGTTATTTTCGTCCGCCTTCTCCTCCCACATGTTTAATCCAAGTCAAACAATTTCACTTTCAAAATGCTCGGCTCATTCATGGCTCATTTTTTTCCAGAAATTCCCCCATTTACAGGAATTTCACATTTTCCGGGACAATTATTCAAACTTCCACATTTCTCCACCGATTGAAACCATTTACCAGTGCACAGTCCACTCATCCTGGACATTCAAATTACGGTAGCACAAAGTTTTAAAAATGTATGTTTTGCTCACAATTCCCGTTTTTTAATACCACTGTTTAAACCTTTTTTCTTTTAACTACTTCTCCCATAATTTCCAACCATAGCCTCATTCAAAACATTCCACTTATTCAGGCAATCCCGTAACACTTATTCTCTATTGAAAAATGTTACTCCTCACACATTGTCCTTCATACCGACAGCCATCAGGCTGTATAATGCATATGTTCCTTTTTGACTGTACTTAAATGTATAATAGACTGTATTCATATTGTTCACATGTAGGGCTGCAACAACTAATCGATTAAAATCGATTATAAAAATAGTTGGCAATTAATTTAGTTATCGATTCGTTGGATCTATGCAATGCCATTTCTACTTTATTATTTAATTTTTTTTTATTTTTTTTTATAAACCTTTATTTATAAACTGCAACATTTACAAACAGCTGAGAAACAATAATCAAAATAAGTATGGTGCCAATATGCTGTTTTTTCCCAATAAAATACTGGAAAGGACAGAAATGTAGTTTGTCTCTTTTATCCGATTATTAATCGATTAATCGAAGTAATAATCGACAGATTAATCGATTATCAAATTAGTTGTTAGTTGCAGCCCTATTCACATGTGAATAATGCTGTATAATAGACTGTATTTATATTATTCACATGTAAAAATACCTAAATATTTATTGTCTATTGTGAGCGAACTGTGGTGCTGAATTTCCCCCAGGGATCAATAAAGTGCTTTCTATTCTATTCTATTTCTAAACCGTTTTAAACAGTTTCATTGTTAAAATGCTCTTTGATAATGTTACTCAATTGCTATAATGCCAACATTAGTGTGTTGCGAGCTAGTTTAGCTATCTTTGCCAAGTATATCTATCCGCAGCCACGCAGAACTACTCTAAGTTGCGCCCACTTAAAGATGTGCCCACAGGGGTGACGACAACAGAAGTGAAGCGTCTCTTAAACGGAAGTGAAGCTGGAGAGACTATATGTAACACGGAAAACAGAAAAAAAATACTGCTGAAAAAAAGTTAAGCCTACGGTTAGGGTTGGGGTTGAATATAATCAGCCGGAAAAGCAATACATTCAACAATCAAAGTACCGTATTTTTCGGAGTATAAGTCGCTCCGGAGTATAAGTCGCACCGGCCGAAAATGCATAATAAAGAAGGAAAAAAACATATATAAGTCGCACTGGAGTATAAGTCGCATTTTTGGGGGAAATTTATTTGATAAAACCCAACACCAAGAATAGACATTTGAAAGGCAATTTCAAATAAATAAAGAATAGTGAACAACAGGCTGAATAAGTGTACGTTATATGACGCATAAATAACCAACTGAGGACGTGCCTGGTATGTTAACGTAACATATTATGGTAAGAGTCATTCAAATAACTATAACATATAGAACATGCTATACGTTTACCAAACAATCTGTCACTCCTAATCGCTAAATCCCATGAAATCTTATACGTCTAGTCCAGGGGTCGGCAACCTTTACCACTCAAAGAGCCATTTTGACCAGTTTCACAAATTAAAGAAAACAATGGGAGCCACAAAACTCTTTTGAAATTTAAAATGAAATAACACTGCATACAAAGTTTTTTTTTGCTTTGTGCTATGTATAAACCAGGGGTCTCAGACACGCGGCCCGCACCTTAATATGTAAATTCAATGTTAGTGCGGCCCGCGACTTTTATATGAATGGCGCTTGTCAGCGTCATACTTGCCAACCCTCCTAATTTTTCCGGGAAACTCACGTATTTCAGGGCAACTAATCTCTCGGACGTCTACTGTTTTTCATCCTAACAACAATAATAAGGGTGTGCCGTGATGTCACTGCCTTTAACGCCCTCTACAAACTGTACAAACAGCGTGCCGGCACAGCCACACGTTGTATGCAGCTTCTGCTTGCACACGTAAGTGTCAGCAAGGCATACTTGGTCAACAACCACACAGGTTACACTGACGGTGGCCGTATAAAACAACTTTAACACTCTTACTAATACTGTATGCGCCACACTGTGAACCCACACCAAACAAGAATGACAAACACATTTCGGGAGAACATCCGCAACGTAACACAACATAAACACAACAGAACAAATACCCAGAATCTCATGCAGCCCTAACTCTTCCGGGCTACAATATACACCCCCGCTACCACCAAACCCCGCCCACCTCAACCGACGCACGGAGGGGGGGTAGTTGATTTGTGGGGGAGCAGAGGGGGGGGGGGGGGGTGTTTGGTGGTAGCGGGGGTATATAATGTAGCCCGGAAGAGTTAGGGCTGCATGGGATTCTGGGTATTTGTTCTGTTGTGTTTATGTTGTGTTTGTCATTCTTGTTTGGTGTGGGTTCACAGTGTGGTGCATATTAGTAAGAGTGTTAAAGTTGTTTTATACGGCCACCTTCAGTGTGACCTGTGTGGCCTTGCTGTCACTTACGTGTGCAAGCAAAAGCTGCATACAACACGTGGCTGGGCTGGCACGCTGTTTATACAGGTTGTAGATGGTGTTAAATGCTGTGCCATCACGGTATGCCCGTATTATTGATGTTAGGGTGAAAACCTGAGAATATTTGCTCCGGTGATTTCTGGGAGAGGCGCTGAAATCTGGAAGTCTCCCGGGAAAATCGGGAGGGCTGGCAATCATGCAGGTGAGCCACATCAGAGTGGTCAAAGAGCCGCATGCGGCTCCGGAGCCGCGGGTTGCAGACCCCTGGTCAAGTCTCTTACGTGAATGAGCTAAATAATATTATTTGCTATTTTACGGTAATTAATTTCACATAAGTCGCTCCTGAGTATAAGTCGCATCCCCGGCCAAACTATGAAAAAAACTGCAACTTATAGTCCGAAAAATACAGTAGCTACTTCTAATCGGTGAACAGTCTCCTGTTATTCCCTACTCAAAGTGCTTGGAAACTTAAAACCAGAAAAAACCACGTACCGCGAGAGAGGCTGAAATTCTTGGAGGGACTCAAGGATTCCTGTGAATCTGCTGGCTCGGGAGATGAGGAAATATGATTCAGGGTTGGATCGGAAGTCACAGTAGTGCCATCCCTGTGCGAGTCTTCGGCGACCACTGAGCCGTAGGATCCCAACAGCTCCTGGGAGCGCATTAGCGGCTTTCCTTCTTCATCACCCTCGCCCTCATCTCCCTCAATCTCTTGTTCATTCTCAAGGACGCTGTGCTCGGCTTTAAACGTGTCTTTCCCCCTTTCCAGAGGTGGAAGATCCCAGTACATGAAGATCACAGCCAGTTGAAGAAGAATCCACAGAAAACACATGAATAGCTGGAGTGGACAACAGGACAATATAAAGACACAGTACATCGAACATTTTGTAAAATGTCAATCTTTAGCAATTTTTGACACAATCTCTGTGTTGAATTTCACGAGACTGTGCAGGTGTGCCTTATGTAGTGGCCCATAAGTGTATGGCTGTATCTCAAATTGAATACTTGTAAACTGTGTACTGGGTTCCTGAGGGCACACATTTAGAGCATGAGACGTTCCAGGGACATATGGACCTGCAGATGGGTTACTTGAATAATGTTTTTAATCAGATGAGTAATGATGATTTCAATTTTGTTAACCCCAGTTCTAATCACTTATAATTTTAATGAGGATAATTCATTTATGGTCATTCACAAAAATGGTCCTCAAGTCATGACTTATCAGATAGGTATCAGAAACTTAAACAGCAATCATGACTATTAAGGCACATGTGGAAATGGATTTTATTCTATTCCTTACCCCTGGAGCAGTGAAGGTATTGACCACAAAAGGACCCAATTGGAAATCACACAGTCGCAGGAAGATGTTAAATGCTGGACCTACATCAAAAGGTACATTTAAAATGTGTTAAGTCATCACTACACAGTAACCGATCAATACAAATTATCAAATACATTTTATTCAATCTATAAAAGCATTATAACAATTTTCATTATTGAAACATTTGTGAGGTAATGGGCGTAATAAAGGGGAAATGCAATTTTTTGGGGTATTTTGCCTATCATTCACAATCCCAATGTAAGACTAGAACACATACTTTTCTTTTTTTATGCATTGTAATTCGTAAAATACAGCCAGTATGAAATGGCTAACAATGCAGCTAATGGGAGTACACTAGAGATGTCCGATAATGGCTTTTTTGGCGGTATTCAGACATTGTCCAACTCTTAATTACCGATTCTGATATCAACCGATACCGATATATACAGTCGTGGAACTAACACATTATTATGCCTAATTTTGTTGTGATGCCCCGCTGGATGCATTAAACAATGCAACAAGGTTTTCCAAAATAAATCAACTCAAGTTATGGAAAAAAATGCCAACATGGCACGGCCATATTTATTATTGAAGTCACAAAGTGCATTATTTTTTCTTTAACATACCTCAAAACAGCAGCTTGGAATTTGGGACATGCTCTCCCTCAGAGAGCATGAGGAGGTTGAGGTGGGTGGGGGGGTATCGAGGGGTGTATATTGTAGCGTCCCGGAAGAGTTAGTGCTGCAAGGGGTTCTGGGTATTTGTTCTGTTGTGTTTATGTTGTGTTACGGTGCAGATGTTCTCCCGAAATGTGTTAGTCATTCTTGTTTGGTGTGGGTTCACAGTGTGGCGCATATTTGTAACAGTGTTAAAAGTTGTTTATACGGCCACCCTCGGTGTGACCTGTATGGCTGTTGACCAAGTATGCCTTGCATTCACTTGTGTGTGTGAAAGCCATACATATTATGTGACTGGGCCGGCATGTATATTCAATTATAACAGAGGAGGCTTTTGGATGTTTTTTAGAGCACTTTATAGGTGAAATACAGCAAATCCCATTAGCTCCATTGTTAGCTGACTTTTGCTAGCATTTAGAATTTGTTAAAATGCTAAAAAAGAAAACCATGTGTATACTTGTCTTACATACCGATTGTGAATTAAAGGCAACATTTTTTTTTTTTTTTTTAACGTTTTCTTCTTAGCACCCCAAAAATTGCCAGGATTGGTCATTTACTGTTATTTTTAACAATAAGTAGACTAAACATATAGTGCTAACTCAATTGAAAAAATGCCCCATCGTAAAAGTGTTTTGAGATAAGAGCTATGTTTTGCTTTAATTGGCAAGCAAACATTAGAGATGCAAGCACCCTTGTCATTAGTTGTCGTAGCGAATGCTACATGATCCCTGTAAGATCCAACCAAAACAACCGATCTTACTCGCTCCCATTAGTTTATAGCTAGAGATCAACATAATTATGTTTTCCAACCACGGGAAGGACGATCGAGAGCGTGGAGGACAGTGCTGAGAAAAAGAAGCGAATGATATTACCGTAAATGAACTAAAAACAATGATAATCAAAAACATCACTGAGCGTGTCGCCAAGTTGGCAAAGCAATTCGAGCATAGTTTGCACCATACTCAA
>NC_084561.2:13798823-13928823 GCF_033978685.3 Nerophis lumbriciformis
ATCATATACAAGTAAATGGCCCTCTATCGCTGCAAGCAAAAATTACACATCAATAAATATTGAACATCAGTTTTTTCCCCCAGTTGTAAATACTGTGTTTGTTTTTTGGGTGTTTTTTTTGTTGAAGCAGTGCACCAGTACAGTTAAAAAGCTGGCCTTGGAGAGAAATGTTCTTCTGCTTCTTATTTCGATAAAGCATGCATTGCAAAACTCAAGGACAGAAAAGGTTCTGCATGGATAGGCTCCAGTGCCCCCCGCGACCCCGTAAGGAACAAGTGGTAGAAAATGGATGATTAGGCACTTTGCTCAAGGGTACCGTGACAGTGCTTGGATGCAGACTAGAGTCAATAAATAGTAAGATATCAACCTTCAGGTTCAAATTGATTACAAATAAAAGAGCAGCAGGTAATTTTTTTTGAATTTTTTTTTTTTGCCTTACCTGCCACCAGTCTGCTTGACAATAGGAGCCACTTGGAGAAACCCATAAAGTACATAAAGTTACCTATAGAGTCAAAGGAAAAGAAAGGTCAACACAGAAGAACAAGAGAAAGAATGTGTTCCTTTTTACAGTGCAAGAGAGGCGTGAACTTACCCACAATCTCAAAAAGGTTGGCAAACAAGATGATATTCTTGGTGGTTCGCGTTCTGTCGGACCAGTGACCAAACAGCGGGCCCGACAGGAGGCCGCTCAGGCTGAATGCTGATAGGGTCAAGCCCAGGAAGTACGCAGGTGCATCTAGTGTTTGCAAATACTTCCATATTGTAGGAAGTATCACAGCTAAAGAGAAAATGAGAGGGTTACCTTTGTCTTGCATGGTACAGACATACAATATGAACCGAAATCATACATTGTGCGTATCAGAATTGATGAAGGCCAAATATCGACCAATTAAAGACAGAAAATATAAAAGGCAAGCTGACTGGCTTTGTATATACGGCAGCTATGTCTCAACTACATCTACATGACTGGTAGCAAATAAAACGCAAGCGTTTTTTTGTATGTCTCAGCAAACCTAATATTCTCCAACTAATGGTGCCATCAACTTTGACTACAAGTGAAAAAATTAAAGTTATTTAACAGCAACACAATCGCTACTCTACAATCTTCATTTTGCAATCATGTTAAAGTCATTAAGGCTTGGGTTTATAGCTACATTTTCTAATGAGAGTGCATTACTGGTCAAGCTTAGACATTCTCATTAAAATAACTATTGGGATTATTGTGAACATAAAACATCATCAATATACACTATATTGCCAAGTGTTTGGCCACCTGGCTTGACTCACATATGAACTTAAAGTGCCATCCCATTCCTAACCCATAGGGTTCAATATGATGTCGGTCCACCTTTTGCTGCTATTACAGCTTCAACTCTTCTCGGAAGGCTGTCCACAAGATTGCGGAGTGTGTTTATGGGAATTTTCGACCATTCTTCCAAAAGCGCATTGTTGAAGTCACCCACTGATGTTGGTCGAGGAGGCCTGGCTCTCAGTCTCCATTCTAATTCATCCCAAAGGTGTTCTATCGGGTTCAGGTCAAGACTCTGTGCAGGCCAGTCAAGTTCATCCACACCAGACTCTGTCATCCACGTCTTAATGGACCTTGCTTTGTGCACAGTCATGTTGGAATAGGAAGGGGCCCGCTCCAAACTTTTATCTGAGAATCAATACCGGTACTCAACGATACCAATTGTCTGTACTTTCGTCTGTGTTAATAAATATTATTTGTTTTTGATGATAACATCTCTTTTTTCTATTGCAATATTTAATAACGAGTTAATTATGATAGTTGCAGTCCATTTGTTATATCTTGTTTCATTATCAAATTTGCGAGTATCATTTGCAAGTATGGCACTTTTTTTTTTTGCAATTGCAAGTCCAAGACATGAGTTTATGATGTGTTGGTCAGTTCAGTCTGTTGCGCCCAACAAAATGTTAATACTGTAAGTATTGTACCAATCATTGGGCGTGTCACATTTCGATGGGTGCAGCTGCGGGTGCTTGACCAAGACTCACTGAATCACAGATTCCGAGTGAACAGACCCTTGGAGTATCTGAGAATCAATACCGGTACTCAACGGTACCAATTGTCTGTACTTTCGTCTGTGTTAATAAATATTAATTGTTTTTGATGATAAAATCTCCTTTTTTTTATTGCAATATTTATTAACGAGCTGATTATGATAGTTGCAGTCCATTTGTTATATCCTGTTTCATTATCAAACTTGTGAGTATAATTTGCAAGTATGGCACATTTCTTTTGCAATTGCAAGTCCAAGACGTTAGTTTATGATGTGTTGGTCAGTTCAGTCTGTTGCGCCCAACAAAATGTTAATACTGTAAATATTGTACCAATTACCTACCAGCTGTTTGATTGTAACGTACATTTTAGTTGTAGTTTTAATTAACAAATATGATGGTGTTGAAATGAAAAAGTTGAAATAGCTAATGCTAATCAGTAGCATGGCAATAGCAAAGCCAATGTATTTGAGCATTAAGTTAGCGCATTTTTGGAAAGTAGAGCCTTACTTTACTTCTGTTGGAGCGTTTTTTTTGAGTCAATCCCTTTGTTGGCATTAAAAAATCTGCTCTTAGTGCTGTTGGAGTGATCGCCAAGTATTGGAGAGCTCAGAGCCTACTGAGTCAGCAACCAGGCGTGATGTCGCGTGCACCCAAGGTACCGAAACATTTGACTTTATGTCAAACGGTGCCCAGTTGGACCAGCGGGATTCGGTCAGTGCCAAAAAAGTACTGGATTCGATACCCCATCCCTGCTTGCATCTCACTGAGTCATCGTCATTAGACGAAGACTCAACTTCTGAATTAACTTGCAGCTGTGAGTCAAAAATGAACTAATCATTGAAAACTGAACAACAACCTCAGCCTGTGTTGTGACTATTGAGCTACAGATGTGAATGTGCCTTTATGATGAATGTTAAAAGACCTATTAACGATAGCCAATTGGTTCTTTTAATATGCAAATTAAGTGGTTCATTTTGATATTTATACAATATGTTTGTGTAGCAGTGATTTAATGTTTAATGGGCTAGCTAATATTCTAACTATCATTTAAGACTATTGGTGTGTTCCATTTGTACTGGGAAGTCGGAAATACAGAGTTTCTAGTCGGAATTTCAACTGGAATATATTTCCGACTCGGAAAGTCGAAGCATTCTCACCATCTCAGAGTTTGTTTCAGAGATGAATGTTCTGCAAGTTAACGATACAATCCACTTCTATAATAGCCGCTATTATCACTTCTTGATAGGTTTTTGTCGCAATAAATCAGCAACGTACAAACCCCGTTTCCATATGAGTTGGGAAATTGTGTTAGATGTAAATATAAACGGAATACAATGATTTGCAAATCCTTTTCAACCCATATTCAATTGAATGCACTACAAAGACAAGATATTTGATGTTCAAACTCAAACTTTTTTTTTTTTTTGCAAATAATAATTAACTTAGAATTTCATGGCTGCAACACGTGCCAAAGTAGTTGGGAAAGGGGATGTTCACCACTGTGTTACATGGCCTTTCCTTTTAACAACACTCAGTAAACATTTGGGAATTGAGGAGACACATTTTTTAAGCTTCTCAGGTGGAATTCTTTCCCATTCTTGCTTGATGTACAGCTTAAGTTGTTCAACAGTCCGGGGGTCTCCGTTGTGGTATTTTAAGCTTCATAATGCGCCACACATTTTCAGTGGGAGACAGGTCTGTACTACAGGCAGGCCAGTCTAGTACCCGCACTCTTTTACTATGAAGCCACATTGATGTAACACGTGGCTTGGCAGTCTTGCTGAAATAAGCAGGGGCGTCCATGGTAACGTTGCTTGGATGGCAACATATGTTGCTCCAAAACCTGTATGTACCTTTCAGCATTAATGGTGCCTTCACATATGTGTAAGTTACCCATGTCTTGGGCACTAATACACCCCCATACCATCACAGATGCTGGCTTTTCAACTTTGCGCCTATAACAATCCGGATGGTTCTTTTCCTCTTTGGTCCGGAGGACACGACGTCCACAGTTTCCAAAAACAATTTGAAATGTGGACTCGTCAGACCACAGAATACTTTTCCAGTTTGTATCAGTCCATCTTAGATGAGCTCAGGCCCAGCAGAGCCGACAGCGATTCTGGGTGTTGTTGATAAACGGTTTTCGCCTTGCATAGGAGAGTTTTAACTTGCACTTACAGATGTAGCGACCAACTGTAGTTACTGACAGTGGGTTTCTGAAGTGTTCCTGAGCCCATGTGGTGATATCCTTTACACACTGATGTCGCTTGTTGATGCAGTACAGCCTGAGGGATCGAAGGTCACAGGCTTAGCTGCTTACGTGCAGTGATTTCTCCAGATTCTCTGAACCCTTTGATGATATTACGGACCGTAGATGGTGAAATCCCTAAATTCCTTGCAATAGCTGGTTGAGAAAGGTTTTTCTTAAACTGTTCAACAATTTGCTCACGCATTTGTTGACAAAGTGGTGACCCTCGCCATATCCTTGTTTGTGAATGACAGCATTTTATGGAATCTACTTTTATACCCAATCATGGCACCCACCTGTTCCCAATTTGCCTGTTCACCTGTGGGATGTTCCAAATAAGTGTTTGATGAGCATTCCTCAACTTTATCAATATTTATTGCCACCTTTCCCAACTTCTTTGTCACGTGTTGCTGGCATCAAATTCTAAAGTTAATGATTTGCAAAAAAAAAATGTTTATCAGTTTGAACATCTAATATGTTGTCTTTGTAGCATATTCAACTGAATATGGGTCGAAAATGATTTGCAGATCATTGTATTCCGTTTATATTTACATCTAACACAATTTCCCAACTCATATGGAAACGGGGTTTGTACATTTATATGTGGCAAGGTCACAGTAGTGTAAACTATATTTCATTCATGTGGTATATACGCTGTCCATAGCTTACAATAGCGTCTGTTTCCTCTTCATCCACCATGTTTGAAGGATGCAGAAAGAGTGTATATTTTCCCATAGTTTTTTTATATTTTAACAAGGTATTCGCAAACATAGCTTTTGTGAATGTGGCCAATTTGATATTTTACCATGAATTGATTTACGTAGGACCCCGACTTAAACAAGTTGAAAAACTTATTCGGGTGTTACCATTTAGTGGTCAATTGTACGGAATATGTACTGAACTGTGCAATCTACTAATAAAAGTTTCAATCAATCAATCAAGTGATTTCCGACATCGTAACTGGAATGCTCACAACTGGGCTGTGACGTCATTCCCAGCTCTCACTTCCAACTTCCGAAGTAACTGAAACGCGGCATAGGCTAGTCAACGTGCTTATCAAGCTAGCACACATTCTAATTTCTATTGTCTTATTGTGGTTATCAAACAGACATATTAGACAGATATAAGACCTATAAATGTGAAATATCAACCCATAGAGAATAAAGCAACATGAACTGTTCCAGTCCCGAGACGCTGTGTGTTGGAGTTGTGTAACTATTGTGTGGCTGTGGAAGTTGACAATGAACTGATGCACCAAAACTGAACGATGACTCACTTGGCATTGGGGGCGAGAAAACTGATTTTGTCGCATCTAAGTGAGCTTGTTTTCCCCATGTTATAGTTAGGATACCCATAAGTCATAAGAACAATTTCCCTTGTGGATCATTAAAGCTTGTCTAAGCCTAAGTCATGAAAATTAACCATGGAGGCATGACTGGGATATTTATACAACAATCTTGTCTTCTTTCAAAGTTGCTCCATACGAGCCGTTTGGAATTTGATTGCGGGCGATCTATGTACTTAGGAATGTTGAATAGTAGAACACACTTGCAGTCTTCCTAAAGTTCCTGTTGTGTAAAAGGCCTTCTTGACTGCAGTTTCAACTATTAGCACAAACAAAGCGAAGGGCTGACTCAGCATTCCCAATTGTATTCCTTCATTGTCCACCGGGTTGGTGGACAATGAAGTCAACTATTCCACACCTGAGACGAAATTGACTTGTCTTCCGATGACGAATACCACCGGACCGGTGGTTGGGGACCACTGCTTTGGAGCATTCACACATATATTTTACAGTACAATATTTTACTGCCAACTAAGCTGCCAGTTTTTTTCTGTAAAAAACAAGTGGTACAATCGGCAATTTTTTTTACTCTTTACGTTAAAAATGTTTTAAATTTTTAAATTCATAGGCAAGTTCGTTAATTATTTACTGTTACAAACGGCTCCTCTAATGGCAGCCATGACTGCGGCGTGGCCCTCAATTGACACCCCAGGTCTGGTGGGACAGGCCAAAGCTAAGTGGGAGAAAATGCAGTCCTTTAAAAATTATTTAATGTTTCGCTCCGGCCCGGTAGCAAATGCGTCACGGACCGGTACCAGTCCCCGGACCGGTGATTGGGGACCACTGCTTTGGAGCATTCACACATATATTTTACAGTACAATATTTTACTGGCAACTAAGCTGCCAGTTTTTTTCTGTAAAAAACAAGGGTAAAATCTGCAATTTTTTTTACTCTGTACGTTAACATTTTTTAAAATATTTTAATTCATAGGCAAGCTCATTAATTATTTACTGTTACAAGCGGCCCCTATAACGGCTGCCATGACTGCGGTGTGGCCCTCAATTGACACCCCAGGTCTGGTGGGACAGGCCAAAGCTGATTGATTGATTGATTGATTGATTGATTGAAACTTTTATCAGTAGATTGCAAAGGAAGAGAATACATTATATGAAACAGTACAGTACTTATTCCGTACAATCGACCACTAAAAGGTGACATTGTTATCACCAGGAAAGATGAGGTCACCTACCTAGGTTCCATTCTAGAGGCTAATCTTTCCTGTGATAAAATGGCAACCAAGGTAATCAAAAAGGTCAACCAACGAACAACATTTCTCTACAGAATCTCCTCTCTGGTCAACAAAAGCACCATGAAGATTCTAGCGGGAACTCTCATTCAACCCTTTTACGATTACGCATGCCCCTCTTGGTAACTCAGCACCTCCAAAACCCTCAAATCTAGACTCCAAACATCCCAGCACAAGCTAGTCAGGTTACCGTATTTTCCGCACTAGTAGCCGCACCTAAAAACCACAAATTTACTCAAAAGCTGACAGTGCGGCTTATAACCCGGTGCGCTTTATATATGGATTAATATTAAGATTCATTTTCATAAAGTTTCGGTCTCGCAACTACGGTAAACAGCCGCCATCTTTTTTCCCCGTAGAAGAGGAAGTGCTTCTTCTTCTACGCAAGCAACCGCCAAGGTAAGCACCCGCCCCCATAGAACAGGAAGCGCTTCTTCTTCTACTGTAAGCAACCACCCGCCCGCGTAGAAGAAGAAGAAGAAGAAGAAGCGCGCGGATATTACGTTTCATTTCCTTTGTGTGTTTACATCTGTAAAGACCACAAAATGGCTCCTACTAAGCGACAGGTTTCTGGTTCATGAAAAGACGCAATCTCTCCATCCGCACACGGACTACTATTTCACAGCAACTGCCTAAAGACTTTCAAGAAAAGCTGGCTACTTTCCGTGCATATTGTAAAAACAAGATAGCTGAAAAAAAGATCCGGCCAGAGAACATTATCAACATGGACGAGGTTCCACTGACTTTTGATATTCCTGTGAACCGCACTGTGGATACAACGGGAGCACGTACGGTGAATATTCGCACCACAGGGAATGAGAAGTCATCCTTCACTGTGGTTCTAGCTTGCCATGCTAATGGCCAGAAACTTCCACCCATGGTGATATTCAAAAGGAAGACCTTGCCAAAAGAGACCTTTCCAGCCGGCGTCATCATAAAAGCTAACTCGAAGGGATGGATGGATGAAGAAAAGATGAGCGAGTGGTTAAGGTAAGTTTCAGTTTACGCGAAGAGGCCGGGTGGCTTTTTTCACGCAGCTCCGTCCATGTTGATATACGACTCCATGCGCGCCCACATCACGCTGGTTTTTAATATATTATTAAAGTTTGACTGACCTATCTGACTGTTTTTTTGACATTCCTTTAGCGCAGTTAGATGCGGCTTATAACACGGGGCGGCTTATAGGTGGACAAAGTTTTGAAATATACCGTTCATTGAAGGCGCGGCTTATAACCCAGGGCGGCTTATGGTGCGGAAAATACGGTACTTCTAGACCTCCACCCCAGATCCCACCTCACTCCTACCCACTTCTCCAAGGTGGGCTGGCTCAGGGTGGAGGACAGAGTAAAACAACTTGCACTGAGCCTAGTCTATAAAATTCGCTACACCTCCCTGATACCGAAGTACATGTCAAACTACTTCCAGAACGTAAATGACCGCCATAACCACAACACCAAAGGGAGCTCCACAAACCACGTCAAACCCAGATTCCGATCTAACAAAGGTCTTAACTCATTTTCCTTCTATGTCACATCAATATGGAATGCACTCCCAACAGGTGTAAAAGAAAGTGCATCTCTATCCTCCTTCAAAACCGCACTAAAAGAACACCTCCAGGTAACTTTAACCCTAGACAAACACCCTCCCCACACCACATACCATCTCCCCGGATTGTAAATAATCAAATGTAAATAATCAAATGTATATACTTGTTCTTATGCTTTCTGAGCTCACTATGTTCACTGCTCGCTGTACATATCCTACCAAGTCAGACCTACACTGTTTCAATGTCCATTTCTCTGATGATATAATTGTTGATGACTGAAGTGCTGATATCAACCAAACCTAACCCCCTCAAAGTTCCACACCCCGGATTGTAAATAATTCAATGTATATACTCTGATGATTAACTTGTGTGATGACTGTATTATGCTGATAGTATATATTTGTACCATGAATTGATTAACGTGGACCCCGACTTAAACAAGTTGAAAAACTCATTCGGGTGTTACCATTTAGTGGTCAATTGTACGGATTGATTGATTGAGACTTGTATTAGTAGATTGCACAGTACTGTACATATTCCGTACAATTGACCACTAAATGGTAGCACCCGAATACGTTTTTCAACTTGTTTAAGTCGAGTTCCACGTTAATCAATTCATGGTAAAGTGGGAGAAAATGCAATCCTTTATAAATTATTTAATGTTTCTCTCCGGCCCGGTAGCAAATGCGTCACGGACCGGTACCGGTCTGCGGACCGGTGGTTAGGGACCACAGTTTTACAGTACAATACTTTACTGGCAACTAAGCTGCCAGTTTTTTTTCTGTAAAAAAACAGTGGTAAAACGGGCATTTTTTTTTTACTCTTTACATTAAAAAAATTTAAAATATTTTAATTCATAGGCAAATTCGTTAATTATTTACTGTTACAAGCGGCCCCTCTAATGGCAGCCAAGACTGCGGCGTGGCCCTAAATGAAAACAAGTTTGACACCCCAGGTCTGGTGGGACAGGCCAAAGCTACGTCGGAGAAAATGCAGTCCTTTATAAATTATTTCATGTTTCTCTCCGGTCCGGTAGCAAATGCGTACCGGTGGTTGGGGACGACTGCTTTGGAGCATTCACACATATATTTTACTGGCAACTAAGCTGCCAGTTTTTTATCTGTAAAAAAACAGTGGTAAAATCTGCATTTTTTTTTTCTCTATGTTAAAAATTGTTTTAATATTTTAATTCATAGGCAAGTTTGTTAATTATTTACGGTTACAAGTAGGGATGTACGATAATATCGGACTACCGATATTATCAGCCGATAAATGCTTTAAAATGTAATATCGGAAATTATCGGTATCAAAATTATCGGTATCGGTTTCAAAAAGTAAAATTTATGACTTTTTAAAACGCCGCTGTGTACACGGACGTAGGGAGAAGTACAGAGCGCCCATAAACCTTAAAGGCACTGCCTTTGCGTGCCGGTCCAATCACATAATATCTACGGCTTTTCACACACACAAGTGATGCACGCATACTTGGTCAACAGCCATACAGGTCACACTGAGGGTAGCCGTATGAACAACTTTAACACTGTTACAAATATGCACCACACTGTGAACCCACACCAAACAAGAATGACAAAACCATTTCCGTGAGAACATCCGCACCGTAACACAACATAAACACAACAGAACAAATACCCAGAACCCCTTGCAGCACTAACTTTTCCGGGACGCTACAATATACCCCTGGGGTCGCAGGGGGTGCTGGAGCCTATCTCAGCTACAATCAGGCGGAAGGCGGTGTACACCCTGGACAAGTCGCCACCTCATCGCAGGGGCTACCAGTTTGATACACACTTAAATAAATTGCCAGAAATAGCAATTTGCTCAATTTACCTTTAACTCTGTTATTATTAATAATTAATGATATTTATCTTTGTGGAAACACTGATCATCTTAATGATTTCTCACAATAAATATATATACGGCGTGGCGCAGTGGTAGAGTGACCGTGCGCGACCCGAGGGTCCCTGGTTCAATCCCCACCTAGTACCAACCTCGTCATGTCCGTTGTGTCCTGAGCAAGACACTTCACCCTTGCTCCTGATGGGTGCTGGTAGCGCCTTGCATGGCAGCTCCCTCCATCAGTGTGTGAATGTGTGTGTGAATGGGTAAATGTGGAAGTAGTGTCAAAGCGCTTTGAGTACCTTGAAGGTAGAAAAGCGCTATACAAGTACAACCCATTTATCATTTATTTATTATATAGAAACAGATACATATCAATATGCAACACTTTTATTTTTATATTTTCTCGAAGTGCACATTTTTCAAATTTAACATTTTCAAATGATCACTTCTAAGACAGTCTTGTGAAATCACAATATCCCATTTTAACTAGCTAGCCCAGGGGTCGGCAACCCGCGGCTCTAGAGCCGCAGCTCTT
The DNA here is from genome assembly GCF_033978685.3 of Nerophis lumbriciformis. Classification (NCBI taxonomy): domain Eukaryota; kingdom Metazoa; phylum Chordata; class Actinopteri; order Syngnathiformes; family Syngnathidae; genus Nerophis; species Nerophis lumbriciformis. The sequence continues at coordinate 13,809,627 of NC_084561.2, forward strand.
TAGCGCCGCCCTAGTGGCTCTCTGGAGCTTTTTCAAAAATGTATGAAAAATGGAAAAAGATGAGGGGAAAAAAATATATTTTTTGTTTTAATATGGTTTCTGTAGGAGGACAAACATGACACAAACATCCCTAATTGTTATAAAGCAAACTGTTTATATTAAACATGCTTCACTGATTCGAGTATTTGGCGAGCATCGTTTTGTCCTACTAATTTTGGCGGTCCTTGAACTCACCGTAGTTTGTTTACATGTACGGTATAACTTTCTCTGACGTGTTTTATGCCACATTTTTTTCTGTCTCATTTTGTCCACCAAACTTTTAACGTTGTGCATGAATGCACAAAGGTGAGTTTTGTTGCTGTTATTGACTTGTGTGGAGTGCTAATCAGACATATTTGGTCACTGCATGACTGCAAGCTAATCGATGCTAACATGCTATTAAGGCTAGCTATAGGTACATATTGCATCGTTATGCCTTATTTGTAGCTATATTTGAGGTCATTTAGTTTCCTTCAAGTCATCTTAATTCAATTTATATCTCATGACACACTATCTGTATGTAATATGGCTTTTAATTTTTTGCGGCTCCAGACAGATTTGTTTTTGTATTTTTGGTCCAATATGGCTCTTTCAACATTTTGGGTTGCCGACCCCTGAGCTAGCCACTAACATTTTTTAACAAATCATGAATTACTTTGCACCATGTTTGTACAAATAATAACTCATGTAAAATACAAAAGTCAACTGTCAAATTTTTAAATAAATCATGTCACACTTTGAACTGGACACCAAATCTGTTATCTGTTTCTTTGTCAGTTCGTGAAGACCAAGTCTTTAAAATATTTTCTTGGATTTTCAAATTCTATTTGAGTTTTGTCTCTCTTAGAATTTAAAATGTCGAGCAAAGCGAGACTAGCTTGCTAGTAAATAAATACAATTTAAAAAAATAGAGGCAGCTCACTGGTAAGTGCTGCTATTTGAGATATTTTTAGAACAGGCCAGCGGGCTACTCATCTGGTCCTTATGGGCTACCTGGTGCCCGCGGGCACCGCGTTGGTGACCCCTGCATTATATGAAACAGTACAGTACATATTCAGTACAGTTGACCACTAAATGGTAACACCCGAATACGTTTTTCAACTGGTTAATCAATTCATGGTAAAGTGGGAGAAAATGCAGTCCTTTATAAATGATTTAATGTTTCTCTCCGGCCCGGTAGCAAATGTGTCACGGACCGATACCGGTCCCCGAACCAGTGGTTGGGGGACCGGTACCGGTCCCCGAACCAGTGGTTGGAGACCACTGGTTTAGTACATAAAAAGCAAACGTGAGCATTTTCAAAGACATATTTACCATATTCCACGCCGCTCAACAGGAAGATGAGTCCGATGGTAAAAAATGTCAGCTTCCTTTTCCGTCCATTATCCATCGTGATAAGACGACAGTTCACATTATTGTGAGTTATTTAAATGTCCTACGTGTGTCCTCAGTCAACATAATCTTGAGTGCGTGGCTTCCAATTACAGTCCTGGTCGTTTTGCCTTTTGTAGGAACGTGATATAAAACACATACACAGGAATAACGCGTGGACTGTTTCTGTTCGTGGGACAATCCTAAAAATGCAAAAGACTAAGAAGTGGCTGCACCTTAATGTGAAAGAATGTCACGCAAGAGCTTCTCCTGCGCATTTTAAACCCAACTACATCACTTCCGGGTATCTGGTTACACCTCGACCAATCACAGACGCGGATTCACCTCCCGGCCAGATCCTAATTTGTGACTGATTTTTAAACCCCGAAATTAGGGATTTTACCTTTGCAACCTCATTATACTATTGAGTACGTTTTATATTCATAAATGTAAGTTTCTCAATACCCGACCTGTTTTTTTGTGCCTTTAAAAAAATAAAACACTCTCTACCTCTGACAAGGAAAAAGCTGTGATAAAGAGGTGTTAGCGTGACGTCGTTTGTGACGTCACAGATGACGTCACGCTAACATCACGTGACACCTCTGATGAAGGCTGCAGAAGCAAAGTAGCCTAAACTTGTCAGGTACAAAACTTTACCTTACTAGCCTATATAAATCATCCATCCATCCATTCATTTTCTACTGCTTACACCCTGGACAAGTAGCCACCTCATCACAGGGCCATCAGGCTAAATTAACCTTTTCAACATAATATGATGCTGTGTTCCAAATTTAAATTATTTACTGAACTTGTGTGATCTTATGGCTTTGCACTTTGTTTTATATATATATATATATATATATATATATATATATATATATATATATATATATATATATATATATATATATATATATATAATAACGTGCAAACGTACAAATAAACTTTGAATTAACTCTTTCTGTTTTTATTCTTATATTTCATGGACTGAATTGTCATTTCGGATTTATTTAAAAAAAAAAATTAATTTAATTTTTTAATTTTTTTAGATTGTATAAAACTTTGTTTATAAACTGCAACATTTACAAACAATCGTGAAATAATAATAATAAAATAAGTACAAAAACAGTACTAATCAGCGCCATATATATATATATATATATATATATATATATATATATATATATATATATATATATATATATATATATATATATATTATATATATATACATTGCATTCTATTTTAATTACTTTTTTGAGTTTACAACCCCCTGGCGCTAATTATCAATCAATCAATCAATGTTTATTTATACAGCCCTAAATCACAAGTGTCTCAAAGGGCTGCACAAGCCACAACGACATCCTCGGTACAAAGCCCACATAAGGGCAAGGAAAAACTCACCCCAGTGGGACGTCAATGTGAATGACTATGAGAAACCTTGGAGAGGACCGCATATGTGGGTAACCCCCCCCCCTCTAGGGGAGTCCGAATGCAATGGATGTCGAGTGGGTCTGACATAATATTGTGAGAGTCCAGTCCATAGTGGATCCAACATAATAGTAAGAGTCTGTACTGTTTTTGTACTTATTTTGATTATTATTATTTCTCCATTGTTTGTAAATGTTACAGTTTATAAATAAAGTTTTATGAAATAAAAAAAATAAAAAATAAAAAATAAACCCCGAAATGACAATTCAGTCCATGAAATATAAGAATAAAAACAGAAAAAGAGTTAATTCAAAGTTCATTTGTACGTTTGCACGTTATTGTACTGTAATGTCTCTCTTTTTAGTTTAAATGTACTTTATTTTCATTATTTCCTTGTCTTATTGCACTTATGTGCCTCATTGTTTGTAAATGTTGCAGTTTAAAAATAAAGTTTTATAAAATTAAAAAATAATAATAAAATCAAATAAAAAATAAAATAAACCCCGAAATGACAATTCAGTCAATGACATATAAGAATAAAAACAGAAAAAGAGTTAATTCAAAGTTTATTTGTACGTTTGCACGTTATTATTGTACTGTAATGGCTCTCTTTTTAGTGTAAATATACTTTATTTGTATTATTTCCTCGTCTCATTGCACTTATGTGCCTCATTGTTTGTAAATGTTGCAGTTTATAAATAAAGTTTTATAAAATTTAAGAAATAATAATAATAAAATAAAATAAAAAATAAAATAAACCCGAAATGACAATTGAGTCAATGAAATATAAGAATAAAAACAGAAAAAGAGTTAATTCAAAGTTTATTTGTACGTTTGCACGTTATTATTGTACTGTAATGTCTCTCTTTTTAGTGTAAATATACTTTATTTGTATTATTATTGCACTTATGTGCCTCATTGTTTGTAAATGTTGCAGTTTATAATGAAGTTTTATAAAATTAAAATAAAAAATAATAATAAAATAAAATAAAAAATAAAATAAACCCCGAAATGACAATTCAGTCAACGAAATATAAGAATAAAAACAGAAAAAGAGTTAATTTTAAGTTTTTTTGTACGTTTGCACGTTATTATTGTACTGTAATGTCTCTCTTTTTAGTGTAAATGTACTTTAATTTTATCATTTCCTCGTCTTATTGCACTTATGTGCCTTGTCTAATTTTAATTATGCAAATACTGTATAATTTATTTAATTCTATATTCTACCATTTCAACAGTAGTTCTATCATGTCATTGCTTTTTTTAATTAACATTGTTAATTTTCCTCTTGCTTTTAATACTGTTCTTTTTCTTGTAATTTCTGTTGACATGTTTAAAAGGCGGTTAAAAGACGTGTTCAAGTGTGCCTTTCTGTAATATATTTAATTTTCATTCATTCATTCATTTTGTATTTATCTCTTCCTTGTGCATTTTTCATCAAAATATAATTAAACTTTAGCAACTAAACGAATATTTAAACACCTATGCTTGAGAAGGAAAAGGATGAAGAACATCTTATATTTCCCCCTTCAACATAATAAGTAGTCTTACTTAATGGATAGCCCAGATTCACAAGCATACAAACCAAACAAATACATCCAAATATAATAAAAACAAACAAAAAAAACACAACAACAACAAAAAACAAGTGCAAAACTTCATGAAGTACAAACCAAACAAAAAAAGTAATATACTCCTCATGGGATGATACAAAAAAAATACAAAACCAGACTAAAAATAATAAAATAATAAATATAAAGCACGATGTAGACACTTACAGCTGTCCATATGATCTTATTGTTCTGTCTTTATATTTTTTTTCAATTGGAATATATTTCTACAATCTTTTATCTCATTGTAAAGAGAATTCCATAGTTTAACCCCCACCACTGATATACACGTTTGTTTTAAAGTTGCCCTTGAATATTTATGTTTCAAATGACCTTTTCTTCTATGCTCTTCGTTTTCAGAAGTGAAAACCATTTTTTGTAAATTTGCTGGTAATTTTTTACTTTTAGCCTTAAACATAACACATTAATGTCTAACTTTACTAGCTCCTGTAGTTTCAATAAACCAGAATTAATAAATAATATGTTGGTTGTGTTCTAGATAATCTGCTTTATGAATAATCCTTATAGCTCTTTTCTGTAGTTGATATATATGTGATATATATATATATATATATATATATATATATATATATATATATGTATATATATATATGTATATATATATACAGTATATATGATATATATGATATATATATGTATATATATATACTGTACATACTGTATATACATATATATGTGTATATATATATATGTATATACATATATATATGTATATATATAAATGTATGTATATATATAAATGTATGTATGTATATATATATATATATATATATATATATATATATATAAATGTATGTATAAATATATATATATATATATATATATATATACACATACATACATTTATATATATATATATATAAACATGTATGTATGTATGTATGTATATATATATATATATATATATATATATATATATATATATATATATATATATATGATATATACATGCCTATGTTACTCTTATATGTGTTCCCCCACACTTCCACACAGTAGCTGATATATGGCAATATAAGTGCACAATACAATACACGCATTGCCCTATAATCCAACACATATTTTACCTTATTTAATAAAATATTATTTTGTTATGTTTATTATTTTATTTGCAATGTTCCTGTTGTTGCATTCATGCTGTATGCTTGTTTGAATGTAAGAAGTGCTATAAAAATTACATTTACTTATTTTGAGTTGTCTATCATTTAAAACTGTTAACTGGTTCCATAAGTGAATTTCCACCAACTTGGAATTCTTATTTATAAATCAATGTTTTTTATAGTTGGAGCATAAAAAAATGTTTGACCCTTCTGGATGTTGTTTTAATCAGTAGTAAAACACCATGGACATGAAATCCCACCCCTAAACTCACCTTTACACTTTTTTTCCAATATAGGAGACATAATCATAGAAACTTAAATTGTAATAAAAATAACAAAAACTGCAATATATTAAACACAACCACTAAGCTCTGAAAACACTGCAACTTGTTTGATGATGATCTGCTTTGCAATACAGTACAGTACCCCAGATGTGTTATTTTAAGTTGTTTAGACATTTAATTTCAGATGGAAAATGCTTAATTTAAACAAAAAATGTCAGATTTGCTTCAACGTGCATATTTTTGGACTAATTTTAGGCCATAGTCAAATGTAAAAACAGCAAGGGACCGTGATATGATTTTTTAAAATAAATATATTTTCAAAACCCATCCATTTTTTTCCGCTTGTCCGAGGTTGGGTCGCGGGGGCAGGAGCCTAAGCAGAGAAGCCCAGACTTCTCTTTCCCCAGCCACTTATGTCTCGAGGCTTGCAGGCCAGTTGGGAAAACATAGTCTCAAAAACCACCATAGAGAAAAGCCGAGACATTCGAAGCGCTAAGTGGTGAGGGACAACAATTTTCCTTGGGGGCTCATAAAGATTGTTTAAGTCTGAAATCTTTTTGCATGTTTTTTTTTCTCATTTAACCAGCACCATCGATTGCTAGCTTGCAGTTACTTGGAAAATAGTTGTCTTAAATTGTACTTCATTCAAATCATTTCTCACTGAGGCTAGACATTTATTATATATATTTATTTTCACTACCCAGGACAAATCATTCTCAATTGTTGCACGTGTTAATCAACTATTACAATCTTATTGTGAGGATATTGGACAAGTGGCATATCCCTTGTCAGCTTTTATTTTTTCTGATTCCACGTTTACATACACATGTCTAAGCCTTTTTGCAGTGTTACTCACCACCCTGTGACATCCATTACACACACATGTGACATTGTGGTGGAATTCCACGCAAAAAAACACTCTGCTTCTTTCAGCGGCACCCTTAATTAAATTTTAACTCGAGTATCCACATTTAGTGGCGACTATTGTAAATATATAAACACAGGCAGCACTATGCTGAGGACTAAATTGTCCTCAGCCGATCAGGAACACAATGTTTTAGGTTTTCTAAAACACGGACGTAAAACCATACTACATGTACACTGCAAAAACTGAAATCTAAGTAAGATTAAATATCTCAAATAAGGGTGATATTTGCTTATTTTCTGTCTGATAAGATCATTCTTCTCACTAAGCAGATTTTATGTTAGAGTGTTTTACTTGTTTTAAGTGTTTTGGTCCTAAGTTATCTCAGTAAGATATTACAGCTTGTTGCTGAGATTTGATGACCTATATTGAGTAAAACATGCTTGAAACTAGAATATCAACTGTTGCAAAGCTGTGTCATCAACACTCACAAGTATAAAACTACTTTTTTAAAGTAATAATTTCTTATTTCAAGCATGAAAAAAATCAAATCATGACTTTGACACAATTGTGTCTCATTTTTAAACAGATGACAGCCAAATGGACTTAGCAGTTTTATTTTCAATGACACAATAGAAAATACGTACTCATATAGTAGTACAGTTGTTATTAGTGAGAATACATTTATTTTAAGGTTTTTTTTGGGTTCATTGAGGTTAGCTAATTTTACTTGTTTAATACCCCTAATTTTATTTTATTTTTTCTTGTTTTTGAACACTGACTTTTAAGTAATAATTTCTTATTTCAAGCATGAAAACAATTTTTATGATTTTGACACAATTATGTCTCATAATTAAAACAGATGACAGCCAAATGGACTTTGCGGTTTTATTTTCAATGAAACATTAGAAAATATGTACTCATAAAGTAGTACAGTTGGCACAGTACAGTAAACTGACAGTTAATATTTATTCATGTTATTCATTTCTAACAATTTTGAACAGAAATAGTTCATGCACATTCAGATAAATTCTTCAAAATTACAATTAAAAATGTTTTGGCCGGGGGCCGGGCTGTATATATGCACACTAATTGACTGAAAGAGCACGCACTTGGCGCGATGATGTCATGTTATCCATGGAAAAATGCATTTTTAGACCATATGATTCGCCTGAGCGGCTAGGAGACCCCGAGAGTAACAAGCGGTTGCCTTGTTTGACCTGAGCTGAGCTCGCCCATTTAGGCCACCATTTCTAGTCCCCCCCCACCGCTTTAGTTTTATTTTTCAATTTGTCGCACTTTTATTATTATTTAGCAAATTTTTACTTTTTTTTCGACCCCTTTTACCGTATTGCTTTTGCACTATCTTGTTCAGCTCATTCATTGTTTATGTTCTTTGTTGTTTTTTTTTGCTCTATGCTTTTTTTTAACCTGTAAAGCACTGGTTCAATTTAAAAGTTCTCGAAAACGTGCTATATAAATAAAGTTGACTTGACTTGACCTGTTGCCTTTCCATTAAGAACAGTAAATTAGTTTTTAGTATAAGTTTGCTGGTTTCAAGAAATGTAATGCCGAGCGCATATCATTATGTCAAGATAATGGCTCTAGCATTTACTTCATTTAAGAATATTTTTCAAAATATTGAGCAAAAAGGTCTCTTTTTTTTCTACCAAGAAAAGTGCACTTGTTATTAGTGAGAATATACTTATTTTAAGGTATTTTTGGGTTCGTTGAAGTTAGCTAATTTTACTTGTTTTGGAAAGTCTTGACAAGCCAAATTTTCTTGTTCTATTGGCAGACAATTTTGCTTAATTAAAATAAAAATACCCCAAATTTTTGTATTTTTTGTTTTTGTTTTTGAACACTGACTTTTTGCAGTGTATACTTTTAAAGATTCAAGTCGGGCAGTTGTGAGTTGGTATTTCCATTTGACGGTCTAAATCTAGCATTTGTGGTGAAAAGCTAAAATAAGATGTTTTTATTTTTTTTTTGTCTAAATTTGTATGCTTTAAACATATCAAAATGCATGTGATCAATAAACAAAGAGCTACTACTGGCAGTGCAGGATGCAACTGAAGAGTGATGCTTTTCATCACAAATATGCGAGTATCACAGCGCTCGAAAAGGTAAAGTATTGTAAACGAGGCTCTGGTGAGAAAACTTCATAGGCGCTTTTCTAAAGTCGACAGTCCCGTTTCGTTGAAACACGGACACCGTCAGAAAGCTCTTTTTCTTACCGATCACGCACTTCCAGCCTTTGCAATAATAGCGCTACCGGTTACACCTGGTCTGACTGCGTGAACAAAATCTCCGAAAAATGGCTTACACTTTCTTAAAGGTTCTCAGAAATCGAAAACATAAAATCTATAAACTTGTCTCTGAACGCAGTTGACGAGATCTTCTCGACGAGAACCTGGGGATCCTCCCTGTCCCGACGGAACGTTTGCTGCTGGATACATGATGGGACTCTTGGAGAAGTGGAGGGTCGTGTGCATGGCGTTTATTTCTGTCTGCATGTTTGAAACTGTAATAACAAGTCACTGCTCAATTCTCTGGTCTGTCAACAAATTCAGAAGACGATGGCAGCCGTTCAAGAAGCCCAGCCGTCGTGATGGATTGGTTGGGCATAGCTGTGGACACTCAGACTTTGACCATTTCTGAACTGAATCGCAATCTGGATAACATCTCGGAGGAGCTTTCAGCTCTGCAGGGTGAAATTATGATCAATTTTAGAGCCGGAACAGACAATAGAGCAGACAAACCATTGGAATGGAATCTGGCCAGCCTAACCACAACAATCTCTATCTAAAACGTGGCTCCCTCTGCACTGGCCTTGACAAGGTCATGCTATAAACACCCCAATAGTGAATCTGGTCCATGACACCGAACAGAGCGACTTCCGGGCTTATGGACAAACACGCACTTAAGGAGTACTACTACACTGCAAAAACTGAAATCTAAGGAAGATAAAATATCTCAAATAAGGGTAATATTTGCTTATTTTCTGTCTGATAAGATAATTCTTCTCACTAAGCAGATTTTATGTTAGAGTGTTTTACTTGTTTTAAGGGTTTTGGTCCTAAACGATCTCAGTAAGATATCACAGCTTGTTGCTGAGATTTGATGACCTATATTGAGTAAAACATGCTTGGAACTAGAATATCAACTGTTGCAAAGCTGTGTCATCAACACTCACAAGTATAAAACTACTTTTGTAAAGAAATAATTTCTTATTTCAAGCATGTAAAAAAAAAAATCATGATTTGACACAATTGTGTCTCATAATTAAAACAGATGACAGCCAAATGGACTTTGCGGTTTTATTTTCAATGAAACAATAGAAAATACGTACTCATATAGTAGTACAGTTGTTATTAGTGAGAATATACTTATTTTAAGGTATTTTTGGGTTCATTGAAGTTAGCTAATTTTACTTGTTCTTGAAAGTCTTGACAAGCCAAATTTTCTTGTTCCATTGGCAGATAATGTTGCTTAGTTCAAATAAAATACCCCTAATTTTTGTATTTTATTTTCTTGTTTTTGAACACTGACTTTTTGCAGTGTAGAGATACGTACACATACACCCCACTAGGGCTGCAAATAACAACTAATTTGATAATGGATTAATCTGTCGATTATTACTTCGATTAATCGATTAATAATCGGACAAAAGAGACAAACTACATTTCTATCCTTTCCAGTATTTTATTGGGAAAAAACAGCATACTGGCACCATACTTATTTTGATTATTGTTTCTCAGCTGTTTGTAAATGTTGCAGTTTATAAATAAAGGTTTATTAAAAAAAAAAAAAAAAGTATATATATATATATACATATATATATATATATACAGATATAAAAAAGTAGCATCTGCGCATGCGCATGGATCCAACGAATCGATGACTAAATTAATCGTGTTTTTATCATCTTCGTCTTTTAGCAAAGGTAAAACCGTTTTTATCTTTTAACCTTTTTGAACAAGTCGTGCATGCTTTTATTTCAAGTTGCCTGGACTACTGCAATGCACTTTATGCTGGCATTAGCCAAAAAACTCTCTCCCGGTTGCAGTTAGTCCAGAACGCGGCAGCACGACTTTTAACAGGGGACAGGAGACGCCAGCATATACCGTATTTTCCGCACCATTAGCCGCACCTAAAAACCACAAATTTACTCAAAAGCTGACAGTGCGGCTTTTAACCCGGTGCGCTTTATATATGGATAAATATTAAGATTCATTTTCATAAAGTTTCGGTCTCGCAACTTCGGTAAACAGCCGCCATCTTTTTTCCCGGTAGAAGAAGCGCGCGGTGCATGCTGGGATATGTGACGTTTCATTTCCATTTGTGTGTTTATGTAAAGACCCCAAAATGGCTCCTATTAAGTGTGTTGTCTGTCTAATTATAAATAATGCAGACGAGGCGTGTTAACTGAGTTCTCAACGTTTACTCACAGCGTGCTCATAACCACTTTCTAACTGCCAGCATACAACAACGCTTCTCAGGGCTACCGCGCATGCTCGTCACTATCGTTGCATGCTGGGTAGTGTAGTTGTTATATTTGCTAGCTCATAACATCACATTAAGAGACACGCTTACGCGCTTAATTCAATACTCGCCGTCATTCCGGGTGGATTGACAAAAGACCTCCAGCCGCTAGATATTGGTGTCAACAGGGCATTCGAAGGTAGACTGCTAACTGCGTGGGAACAGTGGATGACAGAAGGCAAACACACGTGACGTTCACCAAGACAGGGAGGCAGGGAGACAGCGCCAGACGACATTTTGGATCCCCAGCGCCGGACGACATACGCCAACATCTGCCAGTGGATCGTAAATGCCTGGGCAGATATTTCGGTCACAACTGTGGTCCGAGCTTTCCGGAAGGCAGGATTCACAGAACTGCTGGACAACAGTGACACTGACTCCGATGACTTCGACGAGACGGAGCCGGCCATTTTGGATCCCACATTTGCCCAACTTTTCAATTCGGACACCGAAGACGAAGAATTCGAAGGATTTACGAATGAAGAATAACTTCAGAAAGTGAGCGCTATGTTTATTTTGTGTGTTGTGACATTAACGTTCGAGCAACATTATGTTGCTATTGCTCTGCACTATTTTGAATTTTACTATGTTTGTGATTGCACATTTGCGTACATTTTGGGAGTGAACAGAGTTCTTAGAACGCTGGTTTTTAATATATTATTAAAGTTTGACTGACCTATCTGACTGTTTTTTTGACATTCCCTTTAGCGCAGCGTAGGCGCGGCTTATAGTCCGGGGCGGCTTATAGGTGGACAAAGTTTTGAAATATGCCATTCATTGAAGGTGCGGCTAATAACCCGGGGCGGCTTATAGTGCGGAAAATACGGTAACCCCAATCCTTGAGAGTTTGCACTGGCTCCCTGTTCATTTTAGAATTGATTTTAAAACATTGCTGTTTGTTTTTAAAGCTTTACATGGACTGGCACCGCAGTATATCTCGGACCTCATCCAAACTTACAATCCTGCGCGCGCTCTGAGGTCCGAGAGCCAGCTCCAGCTCGTGGTGTCCAAGACGAGACTTAAAACCAGGGGAGACAGGGGCCTTCTCTGTGGTCGGCCCTAAGCTCTAGAACACTCTGCCCCTCCATGTTCCAACTGCTCCCACAGTGGAGTGTTTTAAGTCTCGTCTAAAGACCCACTTTTATTCTCTGGCTTTTAACACTACGTGAGTTGTGTGGTCCTCTGTTGTCCTCTGTGTTTTTAAAATTTTGCTTTTTGCTTTCTATTTACTGTTTTAATTGGTTTTACCCTTTGAAATTGTTTTTAATCATATTTATTTTATATTGTTTTTAATTGTGTTTAATATTGTTGTGCAGCACTTTGGAAACATTTTGTTGTTTAAATGTGCTATATAAATAAAGTGGATTGGATTGGATTGATTGCCAACTATTTTTATAATCAATTTAATCGATTAGTTGTTGCAGCCCTACACCCCACTCACAATTGCACGCCTTCAACGCTTCCCCCATCACGGTATGACGTACAACTGAGCAGCGCCCCTGATGGATGCAGCTTCAGGCCGGATGCCTCCCTCTCTCCCATTGCAAGTCTCCAATTTTGTGTGTTGTAACATAAGTTTTTCCGAGCCCCCCCCCCCCCATAGGAGCTTAGTTTAAGAGTTCCTTTTTTCTCTTTCTCCTGCCCCAATGTTTACATTTCCTGTCAACCTTTTTAAGGTGCGATGACAAAGTTATGTTCTATGTTGTTGATGTTCCTAATAGAGATGTCCAATAATGGCTTTTTTGCCGATATCCGATATTGTCCAACTCTTAATTACCGATTCCGATATCAACCAATACGATATATACAGTCGTGGAATTAACACATTATTATGCCTAATTTTGTTGTGATGCCCCGCTGGATGCATTAAACAATGCAACAAAGTTTTCCAAAATAAATCAACTCAAGTAATGGAAAAAAATGGCAACATGGCACTGCCATATTTATTATTGAAGTCACAAAGTGCATTATTTTTTTTTAACATGCCTGAAAACAGCAGCTTGGAATTTGGGACATGCTCTCCCTGAGAGCATGAGGAGGTTGAGGTGGGCAGGGTGTATATTGTAGCGTCCCGGAAGAGTTAGTGCTGCAAGGGGTTCTGGGTATTTGTTCTGTTGTGTTTATGTTGTGTTACGGTGCGGATGTTCTCCCGAAATGTGTTTGTCATTCTTGTTGGGTGTGGGTTCACAGTGTGGCGCATATTTGTAACAGTGTTAAAGTTGTTTATACGGCCACCCTCAGTGTGACCTGTATGGCTGTTGACTAAGTATGCATGGCATTCACTTTTAAGGTTTATTGGTGCTCTGTACTTCTCCCTACGTCCATGTACACAGTGGCGTTTTAAAAAGTCATACATTTTACTTTTTGAAACAGATACCGATAATTTCCGATATTACATTTTCATAGCTGCCAACTTTTGAAATCAGAAAAACCTAGTAGCCAGGCTCCAGGGGCCGCAGGCCCCGGTAGGTCCAGGACAAAGTCCTGGTGGGGGGCTCAGGGGAGCTGTCGCCCCCCGACGCAAAATGATTATTAGCATTCAGACAGGTTAAAATGTTGCTAAAACCATCACTTTTCTATCAGTCACAGTGACTTTTCAAAACAAAAATATTACAGCAAAAATCATATGGGTTGATTGACATGTTTATTCTGTAAGCTAACTTCTACTACTTGACACTTCCTGTTAGTGATGGGGTGATGAGGCCTCATGAAGCGTTTCAACACATTGCAAAACTGTATTGATACTGTGTCGATACTGTGTCACTAAATACTGACATCTGCTGGACATTAAAAATCCCTACAGGCAACCTATGGACCGACTCAACTGACACTGATTTTATGACCTAGTACAGTGGTTCTCAAATGGGGGTACACGTACCCCTGGGGGTACTTGAAGGTATGCCAAGGGGTACGTGAGATTTTTAAAAAATGTTCTAAAAATAGCAACAATTCAAAAATCCTTTATAAATATATTTATTGAATAATACTTCAACAAAATATGAATGTAAGTTCATAAACTCCGTGAAGCACAAGCTCAGGTTTGTCACTAAAATGTTTGTCAAAAAGAACTGTGAAAAGAAATGCAACAATGCAATATTCAGTGTTGACAGCTAGATTTTTTGTGGACATGTTCCATCAATATTGATGTTAAAGATTTTTTTATTTTTTTTGTGAAGAAATTTTTAGAATTAAGTTCATGAATCCAGATGGATCTCTAATACAATCCCCAAAGAGGGCACTTTAAGTTGATTATTACTTCTAGGTGTAGAAATCTTTATTCATAATTGAATCACTTGTTTATTTTTCAACAAGTTTTTAGCTATTTTTATATCTTTTTTTCCCAAATAGTTCAAGAAAGACAACAACAAATGAGCAATATTTTGCACTGTTATACAATTTAATAAATCAGAAACTGATGACATAGTGCTGTATTTTACTTCATCTTTTTTTTTTTCAACCAAAAATGCTTTGCTCTGATTAGGGGGTACTTGAATTAAAAAAAAAATCACAGGGGGTACATTGCTGAAAAAATGTTGAGAACCACTGACCTAGTATATACAATAATATAAACCAAGTCATTGTATTTCATTTAGGATTATTTCATAACTTCATTTAAATAAAAATATATTTTTTGTCTTTTTTAGATACAGTCAATAAATAATGTGAACATGTATCATAACATGGAAATCTAAGAGAACGTGTTGTGAATGAGGATGCTTGTGGACCTGGAAATTATTATTATTTTTTTTTTTTTACACATTTTTATTTTAAAAAAAAACAGTTTTTCCAACGTATTCAATTTTAGACACTTTCTCTTCTTAGTTATTATTTCTCCGGCTGTAGAAAAGACACGCTCACAGGGCACAGAGGAGGCGTCAGTGCGACACAGTTCGCGTATCGGTCACGTGACCAAAACAGCTCATGATCGGTCACGTGACTTTCTAAAAGCGGTACGCGCACCGACACAGGGTTTCGCTCTATGAGCTCGACGCATGCGCCGATGCATCGGTGTTGCCGGACCCATCACTACTTCCTGTCAATGAGAAAGGACGCAAAAGAAAAAAGCTCCGCTTCTGCTACCGGAGTTTTTGTTAAATCTGAAGATTTTGACCACTGATTTGTGATCACAGCCACAGGAGAGTCACCTGGCATCTTCGATATGATATTGGTCAGTTGAGAGGCACAGATACGCTGAAATAAGGCGAGTTGGAAGAACCGTTAGCCTCAAGCCAACGGCGCCTTGCCGCAGTTCAAAGCGGTTGCCTGGCAACCAAAAGCTACGGCGAGTTTACAGCTGTTTTAAAGTGATTCCGACGTCGCAGAGTGATATAAGTTGACAGGCTGACACCCAAAATTGATCTCTGAACGGCGCAAGGTACGAAATTGTTGAAAAAACAAGTGAAAAGTACTGCAAGTTGCTAAAGAAGTAACTGCCGCTAAGACATAAGAGGCACTGACGTCATCGACTGCCGCGATGCGAGAAGGTAAAGGAAAGACTGAACAAGATTTGAGGCTGGACACAGGACATGATGGGAATCAAGAAGAGATACTACAAAAACTATTCCATGAATTTATAGAAGAAATGAAAGAAGAATGGAAGTACATGATGCAGGGATGGAAAGAAGAAATGAAAGAAATGAAAGAAGAACACAGACGAGATGTGAAAAGTCTGCAGCAAAATATAGAAAGTCTGCAATTTCACCAAACCATCAGAAAAAATGAAGCCACTGAAATGGGCAAACAAATAAAGATCCTTCAAGAAGACAGCAACATGCTGAAGAATATCATAGATGGAATGGATCAGGATAAACGGATGAATGATATCATCGTGACAGGGCACCGAATTAAACCAAGATCCTATGCGAAAGCTGTGAATAATGAAGGTGAACCAGATGAAATGGATATGGTCTCAGCAGAACAGCAAGTGGTCAACTTTCTGCAATCAAGAGAAATTGAAATTGACATTAATACCATCGAAACATGCATCCCACTGAACGGAAGAAACAACAACGCCACTCCAGTCGTGCTCGTGAAACTTGTAAACAGAAAATCTAAAATGGCATTGCTGAGACAGGGAAAGAAGCTGAAGGGAACAAATGTGTACATGAATGAGCATCTCACAAAACGTAATGCTGGAATCGCCAAGAAAGCACGCGACTTGAGAAAGCAGGGAAAAATCCAGGGAACTTGGAGCGCCAACTGTAAAATCTACATCAAGCTGAATGGAGGTCCAGAAGCAAGAGTACTTGCTGTCCATGACATCAAGGACCTGGACAATTTTTAAAGTTTACACAGCTTCCACAACAAAGATGATAATGGACTCTGACAGAAAACAAGCACCTAAATTCAGCATCAACACTACTATGTTCCAAGGGACGACTAAACAAGAGGACCTAGATTCAGGATTGCATCCACCTACACTTATAGAGATTATTGAAACAACATCAAAGATTGTTGAACAAGAAAACATGGAACTAAAAAATTTCTGCAACAAAGATCACAAAAACCAGGATTTGGAAAATGATATAGATCCAGATACACATTTTTTCTCCCACTTCAGTAATAATTGTTTTTATTATACGGATGATCAATATAACAGCAACATTAAATGTGATAACAAATTGTCAATTATTCATTTTAATAGCAGAAGCTTGTATGCAAACTACAACAATATTAAGAACTTTTTGGAACACATCAACGAACCCTTCAAAGTGATTGCTGTCACGGAAACATGGATTGATGATGAAAAAGGAATAGATTTTGATCTGGATGGATATGAACTAAACTACATCAACAGAAACAACAAAAATGGAGGAGGAGTAGCTGTGTACGTGATGAAGAACCTGAACTACAAAGTGGTAAAAAACATGTCATTTGCTATAGATAATATCTTAGAATGTATAACAATTGAAATATGTCAGGAAAAAAGCAAAAACATATTCATCAGTTGAATATATAGATCACCTAAGTCAAGTATAGAAACATTTGAAGAATGGATCAAGGCTACTTACATGGACAATGGTCAAAGAATAATTTTCTTATGTGGTGACTTTAATATTGACTTATTGAACCCTAACAAGCAAAAGTCTATTGATGACTTCATTGATACAATGTACAGCATCAGTTTATATCCTAAAATCACAAAGCCAAGCAGAATTACAGGACACTGTGCCACGCTTATTGATAATATTTTTACCAATGATTTTGATAATAACACTACAAGTGGTCTACTTATAACCGATGTTAGTGATCATCTGCCAGTTTTTACAATATATGATGGAAACTACAAGAAGAACATGGAAGACAAAAGGACATTTCGAAGACTGTGCACAGAGAAGAGGATGATTGCTTTCAAAATTGAGCTACAAAAGCAAGATTGGGACAATGTGTACAATGAAAATGAGGTTGATGAAGCATATGAACATTTCTTAAACAAGTTCATAATACTTTATAACAAACATTGTCCATGGATACAACTCAGTAATAAGCAGAGAAAGAATAATCAACCATGGATGACAAAAGGATTAAAAAATGCTTGTAAGAAGAAGAATACACTATATAGGAAATGTATAGCACAAAGAACTACAGAGGCAGAAATTAAGTACAAAAAGTATAAAAACAAGTTAACATACATACTACGATTATGTAGAAAAGAATATTACAGTGAATCATTGGACAAGAACAAAACTAATATGAGAGCAACATGGGGCATCCTCAATAGCATTATTAAAAATGGCACTAAAAGGGACTACCCTCAATACTTCTTAGACGGAAATAAAAAAATGACAACATAAAGGAAGTAGTTGAAAGCTTCAATAATTATTTTGTAAATATTGGACCAAAATTGGAAGAAAGGATTCCAGACCCAGTTTCAATTGAGGACTATAATGATACCATAGAGCGAAATCCCAACTCCATGTTCCTCAGTAATGTGACACAGGAGGAAATAGTTACAATCGTGAAAAAATGTAAATCCAAGACTTCAACTGATTGTAATGAAATTGATATGGAAACGATAAAAAAGGTTATTGAAGAGATCTCAGGACCATTAATGTATATTAGTAACCTATCATTTCAAACAGGTACATTTCCAAACAAAATGAAAATAGCTAAAGTTGCACCAATTTACAAGACTGGCGACAAACATCAATTTACAAACTATAGACCTGTTTCCTTACTTCCACAATTTTCTAAAATCATTGAAAAACTGTTCAATAACAGATGAGAGAGTTTCATAAATAAAAATAGAATACTCGAAGAAAATCAATATGGATACAGAGCTAATGTTTCAACTTCGATGGCTTTAATTGAAATTACAGAAGAAATTACCAATGCTATAGATAATAAAAAATGTGCGGCAGCAGTTTTTATGGATCTAACTAAAGCATTTGACACAATTAATCACAATATTTTAATCAAAAAACTAGAACGATATGGCATCAGAGGGTTAGTCTTAAACTGGATAAGAAGTTATCTAATGAACAGGAAACAATACATGAAGGTAGGCGAACACACCTCTACAACGCTAAATATATCCTGTGGTGTACCTCAGGGATCAATACTAGGACCTAAATTATTCAATCTATATATAAATGACATTTGTAAAGTTACAAAAGATTTAAAGTTAGTATTATTTGCGGATGATACAACAGCGTTTTGTTCAGGAGAGAACACACAGAAGATACTACAAATAATAACAGCAGAAATTAACAAATTAAAAAGATGGTTTGACAAAAACAGACTATCGTTGAATCTCAGTAAAACTAAAATAATGCTATTTGGCAACAGTAGAAGAGAAAGTCAAACACAAATACAAATAGACGGAATAGAAATTGAAAGAGTAAATGAAACCAAATTTCTAGGTATAATGATTGATGATAAATTGAACTGGAAATCTCACGTAAAAAATATACAACATAAAGTAGCAAGAAACACGTCAATAATGAATAAAGCAAAACATGTTCTAGACAAAAAATCACTTCATATTCTCTACTGCTCACTAGTGTTACCGTATCTGAGTTATTGTGCAGAAATATGGGGAAATAATTACAAAAGTACACTTCATTCATTAACGGTGTTACAAAAAAGATCAGTTAGAATAATACATAATGTTGGATATAGAGAACACACAAATCCTTTATTTATTGAATCAAAGATTCTGAAATTCTACGACATAGTGAATTTGCAAACAGCTAAAATTATACACAAAGCAAACTATAACCTGCTACCCAAGAATATACAACAATTCTTCTCAAAAAAAGAGGAGAAATATAATCTTAGGGAGAAATATAATTTAAAACAATTGTATGCACGTACAACACTTAAGACCTTCAGTATATCAGTATATGGAATTAAATTATGGAATGGATTAAGCAAAGCAATCAAACAATGTACTAATATGATCCACTTCAAGAAACTCTTCAAACTTAAAGTGTTTACAAAGTACAAAGAAGAAGAACCATGATAAACATTCTGAATTTATTTAACTCATCCATTCTTTCATTCTTTCACTCACAAAATAATCTTACTTATCTCAACATATGAAATGTAACTTACTTCACCAATTATTATTTATTTACTTATTTTATTGTGATTACTTATGGAGTATATTGTGAATAAATTGAGAACAGGAAGTGAACAAAAGTTTTAGCAACTGTTATGTAAAAGAAAAGGGGTAGGATTAAATAAGCTCTGCTTCTTCCTACTCCTTTTCGAACATGTTGAAAAGAGAAACTGGAGATTGTGATGTATCATGTTGTATACTTGCATGTTCGAAATAAACTCAAACTCAACTCAACTCAACTTCAATAGTTTGAAATTATTTTGACAGTTAATGCCAGTTATCCTGTCAACCTTTCACAAGACTTCAATTTGTTAATTGAAAGTATAAACAGTATAAACACTTTTTACAGTAAACAAATGGTAAAACAGTACTAAACAATTCCATTAAAAAAATAATTGGTGTCATTATTAACTTTCTGTCCAAGCTTGTATAATCTACTGCCTTGTTCAATTGTAAAAAATATTCTGTGCCTAAAATTCACATTTCTATCACAATTATCATACTGTAAACATGGTAAGCTAACTTCATTAAAATTAATAGTCCTGTCAATAGCATGGAATTACAATTCAAATGTAGTTTTTTTGTAAGCCTTTCAAAAGAATTCAAAATATGAAAAATTAACGAAAATTAATTTAAGCCATCAGACACTTGAAAAGTGGCACATCACATCTATAATGTAATCATTTTAACTTTTCAACAGAAATAGCACTGCAAAAATATTAAGGACATACTTATGTATTTTGGTAGTTATGCTGTCAACATTTAACAAGATTTCTTCAACTTGGACTTGAAAGCATAAATAGTATAAACACTTTTAACAGTATAACAGTACTAAAGAATTCCAATAGATAACATTGGTGTCATTACCTTTTTGTGGCTAAAATCCAAATGTATTCTATCAGATTGATCATACTGCAAAAATGATATGGTAACTTTTGGGCGACGAAAAACGTTTAAAGTTTTCCACTTGTATCGCTAGCAACGGCATTAGACTTGTGTTTTTTTGTCCCAACGTGGTCTTTTACATCGCTAATTCCTCCGTGTCCGATCGAAAAATCTTGTCTGCACAAGGTGCAATTCGCGTAGTTTTCACCCTTTTTGGAACGGATAATTATTCCCGGATAGGCTTTTGAATATTCTTCACGGAATGACTGCAGTTTTCTTTTCGGTTTAAGACTCGTTTGCGATTTTTCTCCGGCTGATTCCATGATCGTTCGCTCGTTTGGAAACGATGGCAACAGGTGCCTCGTGCTTGGCAGCGGTGCTATAAATAGCCTCGCGCATGGCATTCGGAATGGCTCGATAGGAAGTTACGGGAAGCAGTGTCGATTGTCATTGTTGTTACGCGATTTCGTGAATAAAACTTTAAAAAAAAAAAAATTTTTAATTAATGAAAAACCGTATTTTTTATCACTGCAACCGTAACCCGGAATAGGTTGATGAAAACCGTACTAATTACGGGAAAACCGGAGTAGTTGGCAGGTATGCATTTTAAAGCATTTATCGGCCGATAATATCGGCATTCCGATATTATCGGACATCTCTAGTTCTATGTTGTTGATGTTCCTGATCAATAACCTATCTATTGCAGTAAAGGCATTGGGATCAGTGATGTTCATCGCGCAGCTCGCCAAGCCAATCCAACCCAGCTTGCATAGTAGTTTCTAACAACATGGTAAATTACTATGTTGTTTTTTTGTTATGTGAAGGGCCCCAAGTGACTAAATAGTCCCTTAGTACAAGCACTGCACTGTCAACAGTGACATTGCACATCTCCATTAGCACCAGCAACAAATATGCATGCTGATTGCCAATATTACGTATCATCATGAAACACTATATAAATTGATAACCACTATAACATAAAAAAGTACAGTGAAAATGACTCCTATTAGAAAATATGTTTTTTAATAAAATAAAACAGACTTGTTTATAATCCCAAGGTTCAGTGTACTGTACATTAGCACGGAAGGCAGATGATAATAAACCTTTTAATGCTAATATTGTTGTAATACAACATATCAAAGGAAAAATACGCTATCAAATTTCAAAGCTGTAATAAATTTGAAGACAGCCATCGTTTTGAAGCCACGAAATGAATGAAGATGTAGAGTATCCAAAAAACACAGTCATGTAAAAAAAAAAATGTCTATTTACAGATTATCAGCAGATGTTCTGAAGTTTCTAAGTGTCACAGTCAAATTAGTCCAGCTCTTTTTTTTTTTTTTATTATAAAAATAGTCCATGTTACATGATTTTTGGTAAGCCCTTTCGAAATTCTGCGTAATTGTACTAATGTCGACTGTAAAGGGGGAAGAATTGGCTTTAGAAGGCCAGTTTCTTCATGAGGAGATACACCCGGGAGTCCACCTCGAAACCGTGGAGGTTGTTGGCGTCTCCCTGCAGTCTCATGAGGAGACCGCCGTACGAGACGTAGGCGGAGCTGAAAGAGGAAAAGGCATATTAAAGTTTGATGATGTGAGACAGTATGTTTCGTAAGGCATCTTCACCTCTTTATTCATTGTTTTTTTGTTTTGTTTTTACACAACAGATGATAATAAAATGATAAACACAAAATAATACCTAATTATAATTTACATACAGTAGGAGAGACAACTGCCAGGTCGTTTGAAAAGGCTTCAAACAAAGATATTTGTTCAATTAACTGCATATTCATTAAGGATATGTATCTATATTAATGGAATGAGATAATCTCTCTTTGAATGTTCTGAACTTCTATTTCCCTGCCAGTGTCAACTTGAGTTCTGCCCATAGGACTTGTGCCACAATGGAGGTCTTTGGCAGGTCACCAAAAATAAATTTGGCATCATAAACACTTTATAATGGGACTGTCTGTGAATGAACTTGTTGTTACAACTTTGTACTCAGTCCAGTAGATGGCACTAGGTATGTAACGGTAAACGGTATAATGATAAACCGCAATAAAATTCCAGACGGTTAGTAATACTTTTTAAAATTTTAATTACCGAAAACCCCTCATTTATTAATGCATTTTAGACAACACTGCTCACTTCCTGGAAACAAGAGTCGCATGCACACTAGCGCTGTTTGGCTTTAGAAAACATGTCAGCAAGCAACTACACGGACCTTGCTCTGGAGACTGCAATGGCGACACGTGTGGGCAATATTGGAGACGGACGCATTGGTCCCACACAAAAAGTATAAGGCAGAGGAGAAAAATACTTGATGTTGCAGTTTCATTTTAAAGTGTCTATTAGATTTGTGAGGTATGACTCACGTTTATTATTGATGGCCAAACTGTTGCACTATACCACTTTGTGTTGTTGAAGAACAAATCTTGTTCATTGACTTCATTCCTATTGACCAAACTGCTTTGTGTTTTATATTGATATCAAAAAGTAAACACCATGTTTTTTTTGTGGTTTTTTTTACAATACTTGTGTTTTTTTTTTCATTTCACAAAGTTATTACTTTAAAAACCATTCATTTGACATAGCATGTTATTAATATTTTTATGGTGTATATATTTATTCCTATGCGACATTTCTTCTCCAGTTGGAGCTGTCCCGATACAGCATGTACACAAACTTACATTTAGTACATGTCAATGTACACAAATGTACTTAACAAAAAAAAATGCTCTCCATCGCAATGTAAAAATAGAGAAAAGGGCATCATGTAATGAGAAAAATTGTAGCGTCCCGGAAGAGTTAGTGCTGCAAGGGGTTCTGGGTATTTGTTCTGTTGTGTTTATGTTGCGTTACGGTGCGGATGTTCTCCCGAAATGTGTTTGTCATTCTTGTTTGGTGTGGGTTCACAGTGTGACGCATATTTGCAACAGTGTTAAAGTTGTTTATACGGCCACCCTCAGTGTGACCTGTATGGGGCTGTTGACCAAGTATGCATGGCATTCACTTGTGTGTGTGAAAAGTCGTAGATATTATGTGATTGGGCCGGCACGCAAAGGCAGAGCCTTTAAGGTTTATTGGCGCTCTGTACTTCTCCCTATGTTCGTGTACCACTCCGTACAGCGGCGTTTTAGTCATAAATTTTACTTTTTGAAACCTATACCGATAATTTCCGTTATTACATTTTAAAGCATTTATCGGCCGATAATATCAGCAGTCCGATACTATCGGACATCTCTACAAATTATACAGTTTGCATGATGGCGTCGCGTTCACACCTCACCCTAACACTGAACATAATAACATAGCATAATAACACATTTCAATATTTATCTAAACAAATAGAATTATTATTTTGGCTGTAATCGTGCAGCCCTTATGAACACTATTTTCATGAATAAGGACACAAAGTGCAGTTATGTCTTACGGCCATCAGGTGCCATCTTGCAAAATTCTTTCATTTGTTTTTATTTCTTTATATCTTATGTCTATAAGATGCTATCTAACCCAATTTTCGCAATTTTGCTTGATCAATTTATGTTATTATTTTGTTTCTGCCATATTACTCTGCTTATAATGCTTGTGTTGTTTTCATATGCAAATTCAATTTATACTTGAGGTTGATGAAACACAGTGTTCTTATTTACAATAATGTTTCTTCTATAAAAGGAAATAATTTTGAATGTGTTGTTTTTTTTTGTTTGTTTTTAAATAAACCTTGGTTAAAATATTTCAGTAAGAAGTACTTTTAAAAACGCTGAGCACAATGAAAAATACTGCGATAATTATAACCGTAATCATTTTTGTCACAATGACCGTGACAAGAAATGTTCATACCGTGACATTCCTAGATGGCACTATGCATCGCAATTCCGCTTCCAATCACAACTTATTCACACCTGGTCAGCCAGAGAATTAGAAGACATAGCAGTGAGGATTGGTGTTGCCAACTTATACAAACGTATTAAAAGAGTATTCACCGGCGTCCCGAGACTTAAAAAAAAGAAGAAGCAAAAGGCGATAAATCTCAGTCTTGTTTGCGACATACAAAAAGGAAGAATAGAAGGAGAAAGGCTTAAAGGGGAACATTATCACAATTTCAGAATGGTTAAAACCATTAAAAATCAGTTCCAAGTGGCTTAATATATTTTTCGAAGTTTTTTTTCAAAATTTTACCCATCGCGCAATATTCCTAAAAAAAGCTTCAAAGTGCCAGATTTTAACCATCGTTATAAACACCCGTCCATTTTCCTGTGACGTCACACAGTGAAGCCAACACAAACAAACATGGCGCATAGAACAGCAAGCTATAGCGACATTAGCTCGGATTCAGACTCGGATTTCAGCGGCTTAAGCGATTCAACAAATTACGAATGTATTGAAACGGATGGTTGTAGTGTGGAGGCAGGTAGCGAAAACGAAATTGAAGAAGAAACTGAAGCTATTGAGCCATATCGGTTTGAACCGTATGCAAGCGAAACCGACGAAAACGACACGACAGCCAGCGACACGGGAGAACGCGAGGACGAATTCGGCGATCGCTTTCTAACCAACAATTGGTATGTGTTTGTTTGGCATTAAAGGAAACTAACAACTATGAACTAGGTTTACAGCATATGAAATACATTTGGCAACAACATGCACTTTGAGAGTGCAGACAGCCCAATTTTCATCAATTAATATATTCTGTAGACATACCCTCATCCACGCTCTTTTCCTGAAAGCTGATCTGTCCAGTTTTGGAGTTCATGTCAGCAGGCCAGGGAAGCTAGGGTCGATAGGGGGTTTAGCTCTCTTGTCTGCGGGAACAAACTGCCGCCATTGCTTGCCGTGCTAGCGAGGTCCTTTGTCCCTGAATTGCTCACACACTCCGGCAGATTCAATGGGGGTCTGGCGGCAGATTTCTTTGACTTTATCGTTGGAAATGCATCTGCTTTGAGTGTCGCAGTATATCCACACATTCTTGCCATCTCTGTCGTAGCATAGCTTTCGTCGGTAAAATGTGCGGAACAAACGTCCAATTTCTTGCCACTTTCGCATCTTTGGGCCACTGGTGCAACTTGAATCCGTCCCTATTCGTGTTGTTACACCCTCCGACAACACACCGACGAGGCACGATGTCTCCAAGGTACAGAAAACAGTCGAAAAAACTGAAAATAACAGAGCTGGTTTGACTCGGTGTTTGTAATGTGTTTGAGAAAATGGCGGATTGCTTCCCGATGTGACGCCACGTTGTGACGTCATCGCTCCGAGAGCGAATATTAGAAAGGCGTTTAATTCGCCAAAATTCACCCATTTAGATTTCGGAAATCGGTTAAAAAAATAGATGTTTTTTTTTCTGCAACATCAAGGTATATATTGACGCTTACATAGGTCTGGTGATAATGTTCCCCTTTAAAACATATGTTGTCACTCCCACAACAATAACCTGTCCTCTCCCCTACAGCATACATTGCAATTACATGGGCAAATTACACAATGCCATAATTTTGTGACTTGTTTGTGTGCCAATAGCTACTTTATTCTTAAAAATAAAATAATTATTCAAAAAATAATTAATTATGTTTGAATGCCAATTTCTACTAAGGACTAAGAATCGTTTACATCTTGCAACAAGTCATTATCTATTGTCAAACAGAAAGACACAAATAATAAAGATTACTCACAGACGTGTGGCTGCTTCTGTCGATGTCTCATCGCCCTCAATCTTATAAACTTTCCCGTACATCACGTAGTCAAACTGGTCTGCCCTGTAATGTATACACAATTACATAGAAAATCATCCTGATAAAACAATGTTATTGATTTACCACTATTGGAAACGTACCTTGACGGTCTGTCATCCTGAGGATTGTACTCCCCGTCATCCGGTGTTCCATCTTCGTATAAAGTGCTGGCAATGACCAATCTGAACTTGTCACCTAATGGGAGAAAGTCTTTTTTTAATCTAATGTATTTGATGTTTAACTTGAAATAAATCATTTGTTTAGCTTGACTATAGACAAGTTTACTCCAACAGTTTTAATGACCTCAGTACATGTTTCAGTGGGATAACATTAATAATTAGTCAGGCAAAGACACAAGAGTGTGGAGACATGTCCTTACCGAGATCCACAGGGTAGATTTGAATGTTTACGTCTAAAATGAGGTCCATCTTAAAGGATTCACTTTCACAATGTAGGCGAGACACTGTGGGATGATAATTAGTGGGAAAAATAGCATAAATCTCTTGGCTTCAGTGAAGGACGATTATAAAATGATTGCATTGTCCAACAAATGCTACAGTACAGTGACAGAAATATTGTTTTAATTTGTATCCACAAGGGGGCAATGTTGCATTTAAATTAGCTGATACAGTCCATCACTATGTTTGTAATTGGCCCAATTGTTTATGGCAATAGGCAGACAATTTTAAATCACTATGCAGTTTAAAAAAACCAAAAAAACATCTGAGTGGAAGTTGGAGGTTTTAATTGAACACTGCGATAGGCTACAAATATTTTCCAAAATTAGACTAAAGCCCCTTTCTGGCACTGTTTTCCTGGTATTACCCACAGTAAATGACATAAATATTATCTTAAAGTACTTATTTGTAGGGATGTAACGGTATTGTAGATACCGCAGTATTACGATTTCAAAATCTTCACAATAATGCTGTGATGACAATGTTTGGTGTCAAACAAAAACTTGGTGAGGGGAGTTTTTTTCTGGAGCGTTTGCATTGGCCGGTCTGAAATAAACTACATCTCCCCTAATCCTCTGCGCAGCAGCAAGGTGGGGGCGTGGAACAGTAAAGGGGAGAAAAGAAGGAAGCATGCGGGAGAAGTGTATTCGTAGATGATATTTTTTTTTGGGGGGGGACATTTCTTGTAAATTTCATCAAAATCTTTCCATAACTTTTTGAGTTGTTTTGCTAACAAACCCTGACGAAAAGAAAACCTCCTTTGACGGAGATAATTTAGTCTGCGCGCTGCAAAGCAAAGTGCGCCACCTTTGTCTCCAGCGTTTCCACAGAGCTGGTCAAGGCGCACCGTTCGGAGGGAAAGCACTTAGCGGGAGTACGGGTGCTGCACAACGCGGGGAATACGAGTAATATGAGAAGCTACTTAATAAACCATTACCCAGAGGAATTGGGGGTTAAATCACAAAAATGATTCACGGGCGCGGCCACCGCTGCTGCTCACTGCTCCACTCACCTCCCAGGAGGTGAGGGTGATGGGTCAAATGCAGAGGATAATTTCACCACACCTAGTGTGTGTGTGACAATCATTGGTACTTTAACTTTTAACTTTAAAATATATTTGAAGCCAGCAAGGCTCAACATCAATTTGTGAGGTATTTACCGGTATATGAGTGAAGTGAAGTGAATTATATTTATATAGCGCTTTACATATTGAAACCCAATATCTAAGTTACAATTAAACCAGTGTGGGTGGCACTGGGAGCAGGTGGGTAAAGTGTCTTGCCCAAGGACACAACGGCAGTGACTAGGATGGCGGAAGCAGGGATCGAACCTGGAACCCTCAAGTTCCTAGCACGGCCGTTCTACCACCCCAATATGAGTAAAAGTTGAATTGTCAGTTAACCTTTCTGACAGCTTTTTTTCCAAACTGATACATTATTAATAAAAAGGGCCACTGCTCTTCAGAGAGTAAAAGTTGAAAGACACTAAACTTAACATATTGTTTAACACTTGTTACACTGGATGTTTACATTGTCACCTTGAAGACACACAACTGTGATTTTTTAAATAAATATATTTGCTTGTAACAGTGGATGTTGCCGAACAATTATTACCACTTAAAAATTCCTATTTGTAATAATAAATTTAATTAGAACATTTGGGCATTATGTTTGTGTTCAATTACAGTAAGTGTGTTTATCCTAAACAATCAAAGGAGCTACTGTGATGCACTGCCAGTCTTTCAGGCACATTAAAGAAAAAAAATGTTTTCTTTGTAACTGAGCTACTGTGTGGAACAATTTCCCTTGTGGATCAATAAAGTTTGTCTAAGTCTAAGTCATTCCTGCCACTTAAATATACACACTATGGCATTTTTACCAAGCCTTTTTTTCTGGACAATACCAAAATATCGTACTAACGTGACGCAATAACGTACGGTGAGATTTTGATATTGTTACATCCCCACAGAAAAATACTCCTTGATAATCTGCCACACTAAAACCATTGTTTCATAATAAACAGAAATTATATAGATTATAGATAGATAGATAGTACTTTATTGATTCCTTCAGGAGAGTTCCCTCAGGAAAATTCAAATTCCAGCAGCAGTGTACAGAATTGAGATCAAATTAAAAAGTAAAAAGTAAATAATGGGGGTATAAATGGAAACAAAATAGAAAAATATTACAATAAGAATAAAAATATAACAGTAAAATAAGAATATAACAAGAGAAACTAGGCAGTAGTGACCATGTTATGCATTATTATTACGTCATAACAAACCTCTGTCGAACTTCTTGCCATCTGGATCGATGTCTTTCACATCAAAGATATCCTCAAAAAGAATTCCAGCCATTTTTTCTGTTTTTGACAAGAACAAAACAAGGTAATTAGAAAAACAGGAACTACAGTTCTGGAAACATTACTACAATAATCTCGATGAATTTACTATGTCAGACCAGGGCATATTTTAATACGAGAATATACAAATAACAAGTGGATATTAACTTTCATAGCTATGTTCAGAGACCCTGGGACAGAGGTCTGCAACCTTCAGCATACAAAGAGCCGTTGGAGCCCATTTCCCCCCAAATAAAACCCACCTAGAGCCACAAACTCTGTTAGATTCCTAAAATGACGATAACACCACTTATAGTTTCCTTACACTTGTGCTATAGGACTTATGACATCAAACACTTGACAAAAACGACTTGCATTTTATTTCTGGGTATAACGAAGCAAATCACCTAATTATTTTGAATATTAGAAAAAAAAAATACACTGTTCCTTCCCTTATTAATGAATAAAAAAATAAAAATCAGACCCCAAAAGGGACAAGCGGTAGAGAATAGATGGATGGAACTCATTCCAGTATTCTGAAGGCATAAAACTACGGCATATTCATTTGACTGAAAATGGAAAACAACAACCTCGTCATCAATGAAAGGAAATTAATAAAAATGTAAATAAATAAAATGTTTCTCTTTTTTGATCCGTCCATTACTAGGGGTTGACCGCTAAAAACAATACAATTGCATGGCAGCAAGAGATGTCGCATAAGGGCTGTGACCTACACTGCCTTTGACAATATATTAAAATGTGTTTTATTTTCATATGACAAGATCCCAGAACTCTCCAAAACTAACATAAACTAACTAAATACAATTAAATATGATAAATCAAGTAACCATTATTTGTTGACATTCGGTTTCAAAGCCAAAGGGAGCCACGGCGGAGGCATGAAAGAGCCGCGGGTTGCAGACCCCTGCCCTGGGATATATTGTCAGAATCACTGTAGATCAGTGGTCCCCAACCTTTTTGGAACCGCGGACTGGTCAACGCTTGAAAATTTGTCCCACACAATTATGTGTGCTTACAGACTGTATCCCTGCAGACTGTATTGATCTATATTGATATATAATGTAGTTGCACTAATTGTAAGTGTGTCTTGTGTTTTTGATGTTGATTTAATAAAAAAAAAAATAAAACGACTTTTTTTTCTTGAGCGGCCCGGTACCAATCGATCCACGGACCGGTGGTTGGGAACCACTGCTGTAGATTATAGTTTTACAAAAAAAGGTTGCATACCCTAAAAATGTGTATGCACATAAACCATTTAAGACCTTTAGCATATCAGTATGTGGGATTAAATAATGGAATGATAGAAGTAAAAGAGAAACGATGTACTAATATGATCCACTTTAAGAGGCTGTTCAAACTAAAAGTGTTCACAAAGTACAAAGAAAAATAATTCTTATAGACATCTTGAATTTTATTGAAAATAAGATACTATTCACCTTATTATGTGAATCATAACTGACTGAACTATTTATTCAATAAAGCTGTTGTATTTAGAATTAACGTAAATAGCGTTACAAAATAGAATCCGGTGGCCAAGGATGAAGCGCTGGCTGTACAAAGTCGGGACCCGGGTTGGACCGCTCGCCTGTGCATTGATTGATTGATTGAGACTTTTATTAGTAGATTGCACAGTACAGTACATATTCCGTACAATTGACCACTAAATGGTAACACCCGAATAAGTTCCTCAACTTGTTTAAGTCGGGGGTCCACGTTATCGGCATCGGTTGGGGACGTCTCTGCGCTGATGACCTGTCTCCGCTCGGGATGGTCTCCTGCTGGCCCCACTATGGACTGGACTCTCACTATTATGTTGGATCCACTATGGACTGGACTCTCACGATATTATGCTAGATCCACTCGACGTCAATTGCACCGGTCGCCCTAGGGGGGTGGGGGGTCCCCACATCTGCGGTTTCTCATTGTCCCATTGGGTTGAGTTTTTCCTTGCCCTGATGTGATCTGAACCGAGGATGTCGTTGTGGCTTGTGCAGCCCTTTGAGACACTCGTGATTTAGGGCTATATAAGTAAACATTGATTGATAAACATTGAAACAGAAAGTGAACATATGTGTTAGTAATTGCTGTTATACGAAAAGGGGTGTAGGATTAAATACGCTTTGCTTCAAGTTCTTCCTACTCCTTTTCGGACATGTTGTGAGATGAAATGGACATGTGTTTAATAAAAATGTAATAACAACAAAGTTATACGTGCTTCACAAGGTTAGTTATAGGCTAGCTGTTAGCGAGCAACCGTTTCCTTACCTTAAGTTTGTTGGAGCTGGTGAGCTACGTTATTCCGTATTGTGCACCCAACAAGATTTTCTAGCACTTGCCCTCAGTTATGTGACAATATATGCGACTATAACATACTATTTAAAACCTCCTTAAATCTTCATTCATTCATAACATCGTGCAGAACCACAGTTGAACAATGTGCTCAACCTTTGACACGCCTTGTACTTCCGGTTACGTGAGTCTCATACGGCACGGCGTGTAATAATGTTTAAAAATATTTTCTTTAGGCTTGAATAAAAAATAATATTTTTTACATCTTGTTAAAATGTTAATATCTCGTTAAGTTTGGCTAAATATTAATTCATTCATAACATCGTGAGACGGCGGAACCATAGTGGACCAATGTGCTCAACATTTAACACGTCATATACTTCCGGTTCACGTAGGCATCAAACGGCATGGTGTGTAATAATGTTGAAAAATATTCTCTTTATGCCTAAATAAATATTTGTATATGTTGTTGAAGGGTTATTAGATCGCTTTCGATACAAAAAAAACATAAGTCATATTCCCATAATAGCTTTGCCATTACTTTACGACATTTTCTTTTACTTTCCAGCATCAACTTTGTGGTTGCTATGTAGTTAGCGTCCATCTGTTTACGGTTGCTAGCTAATGAATATATCCCTAATGTCAGAAGAGACGAACTTGTGAGGCTTTTTTTTAATGTTTATAGTACGATGAGAGAGGGTAAATTCGCCTTTAAGTATGTTATCTTAGACTTGCAATGTAGGAACAAGGTGATAATGATGGTTTTGACGTCCTCTGTTAAAACAACAACTATTAGCATGCCAGCTAGCACTAGCTTGTCTGCCTCATTTTTTTTGGCAATTACAATAAATTGTTGCTGTGATAAGAAAGTGTAAACATATATTCAAAATAGACTGGGTTATCAAGGTGGTTTCCGCTTTTTTTAAAACAGAAAATCTACACTTTTTTTTTAGAGTATATTGCACTTGAATTGCTAACGAGGACAGTATCCATCCATTTTCTACCGTTTGTCCCTTACGGGGTCGCGGGGGGTCGCTGGAGCCGAGGCTTAAGTGGTAGAAACACGTCGGATCCAATGGAATGCACCAAATAGTAGAAACTAATTGGAGTCAACAAAGGCTTCAAAAGCAGAACTATAACCTTACAGGAGAATAGATGTTTGCCTTCTATGTGGGATTTTAAAAAGTTGCAGATACTCACATGAGTTTCAAGGAGGAAGCCAAGATGGGGGACATCTTAGCCACTGAAGCCAATCTGCTTGGGATGATCAAGGAGGTATCTATCCATCTACCGGTATAACAGTGAGTAATGTCAGTCTTCGCTTATTGACATTTTTTGCTTATTTTTCATTGACCACAGTACCTCAAGATTGAACAGTTTGATGAAACTGTTCAGAGTTTTGACAAGGAGTGCAAAAACAAAGGAAAGCTGGTACCCAAGCCTCAAGGGAATGCTCTGAGGGACTTAAAGACTCACGTCAACCAGGTACATAAAGAAAATGTTTATATGCCATTTTAATTAGGGCTGTCAAATTATATATATTTTTTAAAATCAGATTAATTACATCTTCAATTTCAGATTAATCACATACCTGCCAACTTTTGAAATAAGAAAAACCTAGTAGCCAGGGTCCAGGGGCCGCAGGCCCCGGTAGGTCCAGGACAAAGTCCTGGTGGGGGGTTCAGGCTTCGCCCCCCGACGCAAAATGATTATTAGCATTCAGACAGGTTAAAATGTTGCTAAAACCATCACTTTTCTATCAGTCACAGTGACTTTTCAAAACAAAAATATTACAGCAAAAATCATATGGGTTGATTGACATGTTTATTCTGTAAGCTAACTTCAATAGTTTGAAATTATTTTGACAGTTAATGCCAGTTATCCTGTCAACCTTTCACAAGACTTCAATTTGTTAATTGAAAGTATAAACAGTATAAACACTTTTTACAGTAAACAAATGGTAAAACAGTACTAAACAATTCCATAAAAAAAAAATTGGTGTCATTATTAACTTTCTGTCCAAGCTTGTATAATCTACTGCCTTGTTCAATTGTATAAAATATTCTGTGCCTAAAATTCACATTTCTATCACAATTATCATACTGTAAACATGGTAAGCTAACTTCATTAAAATTAATAGTCCTGTCAATAGCATGGAATTACAATTCAAATGTAGTTTTTTTGTAAGCCTTTCAAAAGAATTCAAAATATGAAAAATTAATGAAAATTAATTTAAGCCATCAGACACTTGAAAAGTGGCACATCACATCTCTAATGTAATCATTTTAACTTTTCAACAGAAATAGCACTGCAAAAATATTAAGGACATACTTCTGTATTTTGGTAGTTATGCTGTCAACATTTAACAAGATTTCTTCAACTTGGACTTGAAAGCATAAATAGTATAAACACTTTTAACAGTATAACAGTACTAAACAATTCCAATAGATAACATTGGTGTCATTACCTTTTTGTGGCTAAAATCCGAAAAACGTTGACAGTTTTCCACTTGTATCGCTAGCAACGGCATTAGACTTGTGTTCTTTTGTCCCAACGTGGTCTTTTACATCGCTAATTCCTCCGTGTCCGATCGAAAAATCTTGTCTGCACAAGGTGCAATTCGCGTAGTAGTTTTCACCCTTTTTGGAACGGATAATTATTCCCGGATAGGCTTTTGAATATTATTCACGGAATGACTGCAGTTTTCTTTTCGGTTTAAGACTCGTTTGCGATTTTTCTCCGGCTGATTCCATGATCGTTCGCTCGTTTGGAAACAATGGCAACAGGTGCCTCGTGCTTGGCAGCGGTGCTATAAATAGCCTCGCGCATTTAAAAAAAAATTTTTTTTTTAATTAATGAAAAACCGTATTTTTTATCACTGCAACCGTAACCCGGAATAGGTTGATGAAAACCGTACTAATTACGGGAAAACCGGAGTAGTTGGCAGGTATGTAATCATGATATCACAGGCGAGTATTTGCTTGCATATTCAAAATTTGCTTAAAATGGAACTGCACTTTTAAAAAATGTTTTGCTTATCATTCATTCACAAGCCTTATGTAAGACAAAAACATGTTTTTATTTTTGTTATGCATTCTAGGTCGTTAAATACTGGAAGTACAAGGTGTAATGCAGCTGATGGGAGTGTACTATTCTGCCCATAAAGCCCACTTAAATACTTCCAAAAATGTACATCTTGGTGACCTAAATATTCACCAAGTATTAGCGATATTGTTATTATCCAAAACTATAAAAATGGGACCCATTACCTCCTTGCTTGGCACTCAGCATCAAGGATTGGAATTGGGGGTTAAATCACCAAAAATGATACCTGGGTGCGGCCACCGCTGCTGCCCACTGCTCCCCTCACCTCCCAGGGGGTGATCAAGGGTGATGGGTCAAATGCAGAGAATAATTTCGCCACACCTAGTGTGTGTGTGACAATCATTGGAACTTTAACACGTCGAAGGGTGAATCGACGGGTGAGTAAGTGCTAAAATAGACAAACTATTTTTAAAGGTGCCGTGATCACAGAGAGCTAACTAGCTCATGCAGCTATACTATTGACACACTGAGTTGCTGCTGCATATAGCTCTAAGCTGGTGACAGTGAATTCTAGATTATGAATCATGTCTCTCACCTAGATAGTAGAAGGATGTGGCTATAAACCAAGAAGTTGGTCAACTTTGACATTGGCGAGAAAGACATGACAAGACGTTCATTTGCAGAACCTTTTTTTTTAAACCTGTGTGAGGATTAATTCTTCATCTAAACAGCAAAATATAAACATCCCATCAGTCGGCATCCAAGTGAGTGGTCCCAAAGTAGTCTTTGTTGTCTCTCATGAAGTCTGCCAATAGTGTTATTGTTGTTGTTAAATGGAAACGCGAAAGTTGTGATACGTCTGTGAAATGAATACGTCGACATGTTTCCTTAAAATGAGCAAAATACGTAAATATTGCATGTTATTATGAATGTGCCTGTTACTACATTACACGTAGACTTAGCGTACGGTAGTGATGGTTTGATGAGGCATCATGAAGCGTTTCGACACATTGCAAAACTGTATTGATACTGTGTCGACACTGTGTCACTAAATACTGACATCTGCTGGACATTAAAAATCCTTACAGGCAACTTATGGACCAACTCAACTGACACTGATTTTATGACCTAGTATATACAATAATATAAACCAAGTCATTGTATTTCATTTAGGATTATTTCATATCTTCATTTAAATAAAAATATATTTTTATCTTTTTTAGATACAGTCAATAAATAATGTGAACATGTATCATAACATGGAAATCTAAGAGAAAAGTGTTGTGAATGAGGATGCTTGTGGACTGGGAATTATTATTTTTTTACACTTTTATTTAAAAAAACAGTTTTTTCAACGTATTAAATTTTAGACGATTTCTCTTCTTAGTTATTATTTCTCCGGCTGTAGAAAAGACCCGCTCACAGGGCACAGAGGAGGCGTCAGTGCGACACAGTTCGCGTATCGGTCACGTGACCGAAACAGATCATGATCGGTCACGTGACTTTCTAATAGCGGTACGCGCACCGACACAGGGTTTTGCTCTATGAGCTCGACGCATGCGCCGATGCATCGGTGTTGCCGGACCCATCACTAGCGTACGGTATGTATATAAAACAATGATAGAGGCTTTTGAATGAGTGTGCTTTATAGGCGGAATAGACAACTCCTATTAGCTCCATTGTTAGTTGACTTTTGCTAGCGTTTATTTACGAGTTGGAATGCATAAAAAAAGAAAAATGTGTTATTAGACAAAATTCCAAAAAAGTGTAGTCCTTCAAATGCAATTTCATTGTCAAAATATAATTCAGGAACATTTTAAAGTATTTTACTTGAATGCATGTCATGTATTTGCACAAAACCTGGCAACAGTTTTATCTAAAGGTCTTTCAGGCTGTATTTTGGAGTAAAATTTGCTAGTGAGCACACCAGTCATTTTTGTAGTGAAAAATGCATTGCTCTAAACACTGACCGTATACCAGTTAAAGGGGAACTGTGCTTTTTTTTTGCAATTTTGCCTCATACATAATCATTAAGAAAAACATGATGACGGAAGGATTTCTTTCAAAGCATTCTAAATATTAAATAAACGTAAACAAAAGTCCGCTTACAGCGGAGCCAATGGGAGTTCCACTATTCTGCCCATAAAATTCGATTAATAACCATTCAAAAAGCACCAACAATACTCCATTTACATTTTGTGATTTTAATATTAACCAAGTATTGGTGATATTGACAAGACTCTGCAACATCGCGTGGACATCGGGGGCGGTACCTCTGGATTGGCAGACCGGGGTGGTGGTTCCTCTCTTTAAGAAGGGGAACCGGAGGGTGTGTTCCAACTATCGTGGGATCACACTCCTCAGCCTTCCCGGTAAGGTCTATTCAGGTGTACTGGAGAGGAGGCTACGCCGGATAGTCGAACCTCGGATTCAGGAGGAACAGTGTGGTTTTCGTCCTGGTCGTGGAACTGTGGACCAGCTCTATACTCTCGGCAGGGTCCTTGAGGGTGCATGAGAGTTTGCCCAACCAGTCTACATGTGCTTTGTGGACTTGGAGAAGGCATTCGACCGTGTACCCCGGGAAGTCCTGTGGGGAGTGCTCAGAGAGTATGGGGTAACGGACTGTCTTATTGTGGCAGTTCGCTCCCTGTATAATCAGTGTCAGAGCTTGGTCCGCATTGCCGGCAGTAAGTCGGACACGTTTCCAGTGAGGGTTGGACTCCGCCAAGGCTGCCCTTTGTCACCGATTCTGTTCATAACTTTTATGGACAGAATTTCTAGGCGCAGTCAGGGCGTTGAGGGGATCTGGTTTGGTGGCTGCAGGATTAGGTCTCTGCTATTTGCAGATGATGTGGTCCTGATGGCTTCCTCCGGCCAAGATCTTCAGCTCTCACTGGACCGGTTCGCAGCCGAGTGTGAAGCGACTGGGATGGGAATCAGCACCTCCAAGTCCGAGTCCATGGTTCTCTCCCGGAAAAGGGTGGAGTGCCATCTCCGGGTTGGGGAGGAGATCTTGCCCCAAGTGGAGGAGTTCAAGTACCTCGGAGTCTTGTTCACGAGTGGGGGAAGAGTGGATCGTGAGATCGACAGGCGGATCGGTGCGGCGTCTTCAGTAATGCGGACGTTGTATCGATCCGTTGTGGTGAAGAAGGAGCTGAGCCGGAAGGCAAAGCTCTCGATTTACCGATCGATCTACGTTCCCATCCTCACCTATGGTCATGAGCTTTGGGTCATGACCGAAAGGACAAGATCACGGGTACAAGCGGCCGAAATGAGTTTCCTCCGCCGAGTGGCGGGGCTCTCCCTTAGAGATAGGGTGAGAAGCTCTGTCATTCGGGGGGAGCTCAAAGTAAAGCCGCTGCTCCTCCACATCGAGAGGAGCCAGATGAGGTGGTTCGGGCATCTGGTCAGGATGCCACCCGAACGCCTCTCTAGGAAGGTGTTTCGGGCACGTCCGACCGGTAGGAGGCCACGGGGAAGACCCAGGACACGCTGGGAAGACTATCTCTCCCGGCTGGCCTGGGAACGCCTCGGGATCCCCCGGGAGGAGCTGGACGAAGTGGCTGGGGAGAGGGAAGTCTGGGCTTCCCTGCTTAAGCTGCTGCCCCCGCGACCCGACCTCGAATAAGCGGAAGAAGATGGATGGATGGATGGATGGATGGTGATATTGTTATTATAAGCGCTAACACAGACAAACTATTTACAGCGGCTACGTGATCACTTCCGTGAGTCCTTATGTTGACATCATCGAGTGGTCTGCTGCTTCCTCGCTTCCCTGATCCCTGTAAGTTTATTGTAGATCATAAATCATGCATCTCACCTGAAAAGTAGATGGCTGAGGATATAATCCGACAAGTTGGGACACTTTGACAGTCATTTGGGACCTGGAAATGGGGCGATTGATACGAAAAGTACTTGCTCCCTTAAGATCCATTGTAAGCGGAATTTTGATCGAATTTATTTATTATTTAGAATGCATTTTAAAAAATCCAGCCGTCGTCATGTCTTTCATAATGATTGTGAACGATAGGCATAATTCCTAAAAAATTGCAGTTTGCCTTTAAGGTAAAATAACTTGTACAGTCAAAATAAGTCGCATGACTAATCTATGTGTGTTCATGATTGATGCAATATTTGTTTGTGATTAGTCATATAAGTTAACTTGTTAATTTTGACAGTCCTAATTTTAATGTGACAATTAGTGTTATGCAGCCTTTTGGATATACAAAACTAGAGAGGGTGCTGCATAATTGTCTCATTTAGTTTTTTTAATTTTGTCTTGTCTTACCCATTACCTGTTTATCTCCATGCACAGAAAGATCTACTTAGCTCTTTTGATAATGGAGACTGCAATGTGTTCTTTGAGCTGTGGGCTGAAATTATTCCATATGATGTAAACAACACAGAGGCCCTAAAGCTGGAGTTTTACCTCCACATCCACTTTACCATCTACCCACTGAGAAGCCACCCTGCAAGACAAGTATGATTTAGTTATTCTCCATTTCTATTTTATGAATTACAAGAGCCTACTTTTCCTAATAGCACATAATAGTCATATGCTCAAAGTGTCCACTATGCTGTGCTATTGGTCAGAATGTTGCATTGCAAGTTAAAGCAGTGTTTATGTCGGAATGGCTGCAAAATATTTAGAGCAGGGGTGTCAAACTCATATTAACTCAGGAAGCCGCATGGAGGAACATCTATTCCCAACTGGGCCGGACTGGTAAAATCATGGCGTGAGAACTTAAAAATAAACCGACAACACTCTTCAGGTTGTATTCTTTGTTTACTTTGGCCCAAAATAGATCAAGCAGATTCTGAAAATGTACATATTACAAATAATCCTCTTTTCGAAACACTTCGTTAGTGAAAATTCTAAGGGAAAATTGGTGCAGTTGCAAAAACACAATTAAGAACACAATGAACTTAAACTGTCTCTCAGTGTATCTACACAACCATTAAACTGTAATTCACAGCCTATCTGGGATTCAACAAAATAATAAATAAAAACTTTCCTAGGTATCAAATACCTCATTTGTCATTTCCATATATCAATCTTGTGCTTACTCAACAAGAGAGGGAATCTATTCAGGAGGGTTGAGTTACTCCCCGCCTCATATGAAATCACTGTGTATTGATTAAAACATAAATAGAAGCTGTGCAATGCATGAACAATTTCAACCAACCAAACGTTCGAACTAAGAGACTGACAGTATTGCAGTATTGTCAGTATTACTTTCTTTAAATTTGCACAGGAGACATACATTTTCACAACTATATCAGTGTGCAGTGTCTCATGCAGCATTTTAAGTGGGGTTATCAATTGTTTATTTCACTCCTGAAACTTGGCATCTTTTAACTTTTACAGGTGCATCAATACCAGGTGTCACATCTTGAGTGACAGACAATTTAAGGATGTTATTCAAGTGTGTGTGCGTGAGCCTTGATCGTACATTTGTTTTTTTTTAGGTTCATTAGAGGAAAACTTGTTCAAAAATATATGTGGTTTACTATTCACTCCAGTGAATGAATAGGAGGAGGATCTTTTTTCTCGGAACACTCTGCGTCCACTCTTCTTTTTTTTGACCGAGTCATCTTGTGGAAATGAGTTTGCCAAAAGACGATATGTTCGAAGCAGGTTTTACGTTGGGTCGAGGGGTAGGAGCTGCAGCGCCACGTTACTGTGTACCTAACAGAATTGCTATTGCGACATCTAGTCGATAGAAAAACGCTATAAAAATCTGAGGGTGTAAAAGAAAGTGCATCTCTATCCTCCTTCAAAACCGCACTAAAAGAACACCTCCAGGCAACTACAACCCTAGATTAACACCCTCCCCCCACCACATCCCACCTCCCCAGATTGTAAATAATCAAATGTAAATAATCAAATATATATACTTGTTCTTATGCTTTCTGAGCGCTCCATGTTCACTGCTCGCTGTACATATCCTACAAAGTCAGACCTACACTGTTTCAATGTCCATTTCTCAGATGATATAATTGTTGATGACTGAAGTGCTGATATCAACCAAACCTAACCCCCCGCCCCGACCCCCTCCACATCCCACCCCCGGATTGTAAATAATGTAAATAATTCAATGTACTGTATATACTCTGATGATTAACTTGTGTGATGACTGTATTATGCTGATAGTATATATTTATACCATGAATTGATTAACGTGGACCCCGACTTAAACAAGTTGAAAAACTTATTCGGGTGTTACCATTTAGTGGTCAATTGTACGGAATATGTACTGTACTGTGCAATCTACTAATAAAAGTCTCAATCAATCAATCAATCAATCAATCATTAATAAACCCATCAGGCCCGCGGGCCACATGTTTGACATCACTGATTTAGAACTTTGTGGTGGTTGCTCACAAATGAGGCAGAATTAAACCAAAAATGAATGCTTCTAATTGTGTTTTTCCACTTAAATCTTGTAGAAAGATGAATGTATTAATTCAATCTGACTGTCTCCAGGATCGGGCAGAGTTTGAAAAGAGGATTTCTTATTTCAAGAAGTTTCTGGATATGCGAGGAGGAGCACTTAGCCAGAACCCGGAGTTTCTGCCTTACTATGCTTTGCCCTTTGTGTCCAACCCCAGTGCCCATCTCTCCTTCAAGGATCTCTTTAAGGTTCTCATTTCTCCATCTTATTCCCCTTTAGAGCAATATTTTCAAATAACAAATGTTCTTTCACGTTGTGTTTTTTTAGGATTCCTGGATACCAAAGTTAAAGAACAAACTTGAGGAGTTTCTGTCCAGGGCACTTAAACATTCAAACTGTCCGAGGCTGCTGACGTTATATGTATCCTTTACCTTGGTACTAACACAAAAATGAAACTCATTTTAAGCAATGAAGTTCACAGGTTATGGTTTGGTTAGATAAGATTACGTAACTAGATACATTGTCTATTCTGAATCACAGTCTGGTGCATCAGTTTATAGTACTTTGTATTAATGGGGAAAACTTGAAATCGTAAATTAAATTCCAGGCCAATGCAGTATTTTTTTTTCCCATCCCAGATTTTCAATAATAGCATCAGTTTGCATGACTTTAATAGATCAAACTATTCTAATCTACTCTTGTTGTTCTTACTGAAAATCTAAAGAAAACTTTTCGCCCTTCGTAAACATTAATGAAACTGAAACCTGTCCTTACCGGCTTGTGATCAAAGACTATAAATGAACATATTAGTTACACTGTCATTCCAAGAAAAGGAAATTATTTTTT
This sequence comes from Nerophis lumbriciformis, assembly GCF_033978685.3. Taxonomy (NCBI): domain Eukaryota; kingdom Metazoa; phylum Chordata; class Actinopteri; order Syngnathiformes; family Syngnathidae; genus Nerophis; species Nerophis lumbriciformis. The sequence continues at coordinate 13,851,463 of NC_084561.2, forward strand.
TGTGTCCATATAGCGTAACATAAAACATTTGATCCGTCTAATCTTTCTCATTGTGCAAACACTCACACAGTTGACGTGTTACACATACATAAATATTCTAAATAAACTGTTGCTTGGCTCACTTTTATTTGTTATAGAATAAATCAGCACACTGGGAAGAGGTCCTCTGTTAAGTACTTGTCAACTCATGCATGACAGCTGTGTTTGTCCATGCAAAGGTGTTTGAGAATTTCTCTATAGCAATCCATCCCTCCCTGCAAAACAAACTCGTATCAATCGTGCATCGACACCGTTTTGGCGTCACACTGTAAAACGGATTATCTTAAGCCTGTACAAATCGTCACTGTGATGGCAGTGCCTGCTTTCAACAGGATGTACAACATACTCTGACTCACATTTTATATATTCTTTATGCTTAATGGTATGGCACACTGGGAGGAGCAGCACAAGAGAAATGTTGGGATGTTGCATTGTCAAATAAGTGCTGACGTATGTTCCTTAACAGATGGCATGCAGAAGGAGGGTGGAAAGAGATCTAAAGGTACATTTTGTGATTTGTTCAAATTACCATGTTGTAAGCCCTGACATATTAATTAAAGACACCAGCTGTAAACCGACCCAATAGCAAGTGCTATAACCATGAAGTTATGAACAAAGTAGAAGTATTTTAATGGCTTCTATTGTATAGGAAACACACACTGTAACTAGATTATGCACTTTTAGAAGAAATTGTGTGTGAATGCAGAAGCCGAACTGAAATGCTAGCAGGTTGCACACCAACCAGATAGCGTCCAGTAACAAATTATATCACTCGAAGGCGCGTACCTTCAAAATGCGCTAAACAAGCTAGCATGCTTACAAACTAAATTTAGCAGGCTAACTGCATGTGTCAAGTACAAAAGTAAATGACTCTGAGGCATATGCCTATAAAATTAGCTTAAAAAAAAAACATGATAATGTTAGTATGTTAATATGCTGACGTTAACTTTTTTTAAACCGATTTGGCCTGTTTTAACGTTGATTTGTACTTAAGACTGTTGTCAGCAGCTCTCCCTGCACGGTGGCGTCCAAATGTTAGTGTTAATTAACCAGAAATTAGAAATAAAAATCATGTCCACTGTTTTCTCTGCTGGTTCTTCTGTCTCATCCTCTGCATCTGTGTTCTCAATTTGTATCTCTTCTACATCTCCTTCCTCACTGTCCTCAATCTCTTTTGATCTCTCTTCCAGTGTTACCAACTCCTCAGTAAGGAAAGTAGCTATTGCCAGTCATAAAAGTTGGTAGAAGTAGATAGATGACATCATTGGCATAATTTATTATAATTTACAATGTAGGAGAGAGGAATAACGTGGGAGACATAAAAAGTGAGTTTAAAAAAATGCAAAATTATGATTAGAACCAATGTTCCCTCTAATTTTTCAGGTGTGTGAGCAAACGCAAAAACTCCCTGAGCATTCAGTGGAGCCCGTGTGAGCAACATCAGACGTGCACACTGTGGCTACACCAGCAGCACACCTGTCCCAAACCTGACTAAATAACAAGTTAAATTTCCATCCATCCATCCATTTTCTACCGCTTGTCCCTTTCGGGGTCGCGGGGGGTGCTGGAGCCTATCTCAGCTGCATTCGGGCGGAAGGCGGTGTACCAGATAGACAGACAACATTCTCTTATTATTACAATCAAATGACAGCAGTCATTTCCATGAGATAATTTTCTAATGTAAGTGTTTAGGCCCACTTACAATGACAATAACAAAAAATATTGTTTTTCATGAACTGTGTACTTGTATTGTTTGTCTGGGTGGAGGTCCTGCTTTGGAAATAACTTGTACCCCTTTCAGACATTGCATTTAGTTCCCATTAAAACATTCACATGTTGCACAATGAGATGTAAGCAGGGGATCATGTGTACATTCCTGCAACTTCCTGTTTGTAAAAAATATATTTTTATTAGTATTTATTTAATATACTAAAAGCATTTCATGATAAATATTTATAAATTAAGATTCATAATAAATGACACTAGAATAAGCACACATTTGATTGGTAAATCATAGTATAACGATCTGGAATGACTCTTTATGTGTGGTGTTGGAGTTGTCCGACTTTTTGTGTGGCTGTAAACGCATCACTGGCTAAGTGCCATATGTGCATGTGTTGGCGCAAGTGAGAAAGAGCGAGCGGCTGCTGTTGATATAACAAAGTTGCTATTGGTTTGTACAGCAGAAAATGACCACTTTTGCTAGATATAATTTTTTTTACTAATGTTTTGGTGATGTGTTTATGGCCGACAATAAAGAGTTTTGCTCAGCAAAGTGATGGATGGAATTCATGTCCTCAAAGCGTCTCGACAGACGTTACAATATTTTAACAATAATGACGAAAACTGTTTTCTCTGTCGTGTCCGTGTGTTGAAAATTGTTATGCGCTTATTTTTTTATTAGATTTTGTGCGTGGCATAGATTTGCCATGCGCAGAGGACGCTTGAGTAGTGCGCAATTGCACAGGCGCGCACCTTAGAGGGAACGTTGATCAGAACTGTAAATTCATTTTCTTCTGTTGGTTTTTAGTTAAGTTGTATTTTTCTTTGTTCTACATCGTTAAATGTTAGAGTATCAAATTTAATCAAAACACTGAAGGCTTGTGATATTCACGAACCAACCAAATCTATTGACTCTGAATGTTTTAATCTGAGGTGTTAATCTGTGTAATTAGCTATAAAGGTAATGATACTATGATTAAACAAACATTAGCAATTAGCATTTTGACTTTAGGACGATTCAAATTGGTTAAGAATTGTGGAAGTAGTAACACTTTTTTAATAGAGAATACGTGTTACGGAGAAGTGGGAAAAACAAACATTTTTCTGGTATAAAAAAATAGATTGTCCTGAGTGAGTCTAGAACGACTTACCTTTGAGTGTTAGACAGGCCTCCTTTCTTCCTGTTTTTAAATCGCTCTTAAAAACACACTTTTATTCCATCGCCTTTAACACTCTGTGATTTCCATCCTGCTATGGCGTCCCATAATGCACCTGCTGTGAACCTGTTTCTATGTTTTATTTGTTTTTCTATCGTGCTCTGTTTGTGTTGTGTTGTGTTTGCTCGTTTTTTTTGTGTTATCTTTTAACCTGCCTATTGTACAGCACTTTGGCTACCCCTGTGGTAAATTTTAAATGTGCTTTATAAATAAAGTTGATTTGATTTGATTTGATGGCGGAATAGTTGAAATTAGTTGAAAAATGTGGGAGAAGTACTCGGAGGGGAAAAAGGTTGAAAACAGTGGGATTTAAAAGTGTTAAAAAACGGAAATCTTTGGAACCTCGAAAGTTGTTAGTTTGAATGTGTTCGTGTGTGAATGCAGTTACAAATTACAATTCTGAGGATCTCCAAAGTAGAATAAGTTTTGTGTACATAAATTATTGATAGAACAGCCAGTTAGTTGTTAGTGCTGAGACAGTATTACTGTTTGTGTGCAGCATACTAAAATGAGCAGACAATATTTATTTCAATACATAAAAAGGTCAATAATAAAGTTGCAATACATAAAATAATAGTGTTCTATTATAGTTTAAGGAAACATTAACAGTACTATAGTATGATGTTATTAGCTGATGCAAATCTGGGCCTTGCACTCATATTAATAAAGTTACATAACATTTTTTTTTTTTTTATCTACACAGAAGCCCTGCAGCAGCTCAAATTTCAGCTGGAAGAGTCGGAGTGGCGCGCTTCCACTTACAAGCGGAAGTTCAACAAGATGCAGGCTGACTACTACCAGCTGATTACTATCACTGCTGAGCTGGTTGACTCTTTGGAGGCCACCATCAGCGGAAAAACGGTAGTAAGGGCAAACACAAACATTGCACACAAACAACAACCACGCACAATGTAACACTAGCTGCAAGACTCATTGAAAAAAGTAATGCACAAGCTAGCGAGAATGCTGTGAACTGAATACAATTTAGTTTTTTGTTTTTTGTGGTTGTTATAAAACAAACAAGACTGCCATCCTGTGTTATACCACTTAATCTCAAAGGGTCTGCTATGTTTTTGCAGCTCTCCCCGGAGTACCTGCACAATGTGTGTGTTCGCCTGTTCAGCAGGCAGATGAGGCAAAGTGCGGTGCAAATGACTGACTTTACCAGGCCTGGCAGTGTAAGTGGAAGCATCTTTTTTTTTTTACCCTTCCCTAATATATCTATGACAAACTATGTGATGCTATAGGCATCTGATGGAACACATGAACTCAACTGATACCGTGTAGTAAATACAGTTGTGTGACGTTTTCATTCACACGCTGTTTCCACTTATGTACTTGACACAAGCAGTATGTAAATGGCTATCCCAAGGGTTGGCAACCCACAGGTCCGAAGATGTGGCTCCCTTCTGATCATTTTTTAAAGGGTTGTATAATTTACGTATGTCTGTGAGGCCGTGAACGTGTGTACAGGTCTGACTGGTGATTGAATGAGCGCGGGGAAGACAAAGAAAAGGGAGGAGGTGGCCGGAAAAACGTTAGCTTTTTGAGTCCGCTACCCCCACGGTAAACTAACCATGGATACAATTCCCAAAAACAAAAATTTCAGAAGAAACTACTGAGTTTATATCTGCATGGCCAAATCCATTTGCTTTCACTGCCAACAACGCTGGCTTACCTTTAGGTGCATGATATGTGGCCAGAAATAAAGCAAAAAAAAAAAAAATGCAACGTTAAAAATAGGGCTGTCTTCAACCAAAGATTTTCATAGTCGAATCTAATTCGTTAGATTTCACCTATCGGCGATGATCAATCAAATAGATTGTGTTTTTTTAAAAGCAGAAAAACGGAGGATGACACGTATTACTGTATACTGACCGGCCACTAGGTGTCAGTTATGTCACATGGATGAGCACATATTCTTGGTTAGTTAAAAGTACTTATGAAATGAATAAAGTATTTCATTAAAGTGACCAAAACAAAGATCTAATTTGCGACTTTTTCGTCCTTAAAAAAGGGGCTAAACCGCAGTTTGTGAGGACCTCGCTCTGGCGCAGCAGGAAAAAGACATCTAACTTGACTAAATAGAGGAAGTAAAAGTCGTAACCATTTCTGTATGCACATTGAAATTTTATTGGTTGCGTTCTGTGATGTAAAAGTTTAAAAGCTTTGTTGTGTTGTCCTGGCTGAAAATGTATCTTTTGAGAATAAATGCTGGTGGCAGTCTAAGACTAGATCTGACCAATCTAAGTATGAGCATGAACTGATGAAGCCTACATGGATGAGAGGCGTAACGTCTTCTAAGGCAAACCGAACAGTACAGTTGCGATGATTGAATGCCCTGAGAACACAATGACTTGGATCAATGAGAACATCCATAGACGTCTTGTTTTAGAGTGAAGGTTGCCGACCCTTGGGTTAGTAGCTAAAGGCTCAATTTTAAAAAAATTACTTTGAGGTCCTTAAGTGCCTATTGTTTTGTTTTTGTTTTGAGCGCATTCAAAATGATGGTGTTGAGTGGAACTGACTACTCAATTCAGACACCAATAAGTTAGTGAAGAGGTTCAAAGAAATTAATTAATTAGTTAATTACAGACACTTTCTGTTTTTCTTTCTGGCCTTAACTGAACAACTTCTCTGTGTGTTTTTTTTTTTTTTTGCGTGGATGACATTTTTGGCCCCCAAAGGGATATTACTCAATGAGTCCCTATGATGATGGCTATGTAAGTTTCTTGTTCTCTTTTTTTCACGTCACCTCAGGTCCCTAATTTCCGTCCCGCTCGCCGTGTCCCACCAGTCGTGTCTCATTTTCCTTTCGTCTCTAACTCGTGCCTCTCCTTCGCTACAAATAACCCTCTAAAACTGCTTTGTCTTCCCAGTCATTTGTCTCCCATTCCTGGTCGTCCACATTGAAAGGGCTTCTTCACTTGATGTATACATGACACCTTTTGACGGGTTTACCTTTAAGACACACCTCATGAAATGTACAGACCGTATCAGTGTTTTTCCCACCAACTCAACTCACTGTTTGTCTGTTTTTTTTATGTAAAATTGTGCCTGTTTTATTTTTCTCCCGGCACCATTTTTTCCAACAATAAAGCTTTAGACAGATGCAATGAAAGTACCAGAACGGCAAACAATATAAGTTTTGATGCAAAAGAATTTCTCTCACGCTGCGGCGATACAACAGGTTGGCTTGAATTACAGCCGTCTGAAAGGAAGCAACTGGAATACTTTTCTAAAACTGTTATGGATTTTAACATAATTGTCAGTAAGGAAATAATTAATAATTTTGAAAAAGCAGTGATGTAATGTAGCTATTATTTTTGTGTGAGTCTGTAACACATGTCTATTTGCAGAAACAGGCAACACTGTTTTCATTGTACCAAGGTAGCACAATAATTGAGCATAATGGACAGTTCGTTTTGTTGCTTGGTTTGAGTTTTATACGCTTGAGAACCTCGGACCAGAGCTGTCACTGCAGACTATTAAATGAACAATAAAAGGCTTTACAGCATAGTAAAGGTGAAACGACAGAATATCCTTCCCTTATATAAACTTATAAATTTTCCCTTTAACTATATTTTCTGGGTTGTGTAGCTGTGTGCTGAAATATGCAATATAAAACTGAGGCCAATTAAAAGAAAGGTGGTTTAGTTGGCCCTACCTTTTTATTATTACCTCTGCCAAAGTTGTTAAGGTTTGTCGTCAGTCAGTTAGCAAGCAACATAGCTCAAAAAATTAAGGCAGATTTTCATAAAACTTTTAGGAAATGTCCGGCATAAGATAAGGAACAAGTTATTAGATTTTAGGGGTGATCCGGTCATTTCTACTGCGTTACCTTATGTCTACTGTGTGTATACGCTAGTGGCTCCACCTTCACCCACAGAGACAAAGGGAGTGGAAGACAGACAAGAGGGCTCCTGCCATTTGTTTCATTTTGCTATAGAACAAATGCGTCCAAGTGTTGAAACCGATGCAAAGAGTGAACACTCTTGCAGCCTGATTGGAGGCGACAGGCGAACAAAATAAACGCGCATTGGCATGGCAGTTTTGTTTATCCTTCAGTTAATTGCTTCCACCTGGAGGTTATGTATTCAACGGGGTTTGTTTTTCGGTTTGTTTTTTAGTTTGTAACAGCTCAAAAAGTTATGGGTGGAATTAGATTCAACTGAAATGAGATGAAGAACAAATGATTAGCTTCTTAAGGTGATCCGGATCACCGTCTGTATTGTGGATGTGTTAAAAATGATTCTTTGCTCTTGGGAGATATGGCCTGGCAGAGGTCCACACTCTGCAAGTGCTTTTTAAGTTCAAAATAAACACACTGGTTCTCTTGGTCTCGTTATGGCCAGTGCCTGATGTCTCATTTAAACTCTCCTGGGTAAATCTTACCAAGTTATATGTAGTGTTCAGTCCCCTGACTTTGTATGCCTTAAATTCTATTTTAGACATTGTATCCCCCATTTTCAGTTAAAAAAATACAAACAATGAACACATATCTCCATCCACTACACACGCACACACACCAAAACAAATATGAACTTGTGATAAAGCACAGGTATAATAGATTTTTTTGTTGTTGTTTTAAACCACTGTAACTTCAGTCAACTATTACTAGTTACTTTTAATTATTGTTGTGCAAGTCAGCTACTTGACATTTAAAGCCCTTTCTCAGGACAAATGGCAAACTTATCAAGGTGACAATATGTGACATGCTAACACAACATATTCAACTAAGGCATGGGTGGCCGTTCTCTATTAACTAACAATCCGAGCCTGCTTGTCTGCATGAGGGATGGCCCCAAACTGTATGAAATTATGATTTTGGGATTCAGCATGTAGCACACACACACGCATGATATAAGCATACCTATGCCATACTTGCCAACCCTCACGATTTTTCCGGGAGACTCCCGAATTTCAGTGCCCCTCCCGAAAATCTCCCGGAGCAACCATTCTCCCGAATTTCTCCCGATTTTCACCCGGACAACAATATTGAGGGCGTGCCGTGATGGCACTGCCTTTAGCGTCCTCTACAATCTGTCGTTGCGTACACTTTTTCTCCATAAAAACAGCGTGCGGACCAGTCACATGTTGTATGCGGCTTCTACAGACACACGTAAGTGACTGCAAGACATACTTGATCAACAGACATACAGGTCACACTGAGGGTGGCCGTATAAACAACTTTAACACTGTTACAAATATGCGTCACACTGTGAACCCACACCAAACAAGAATGACAAACACATTTTGGGAGAACATCCGCACTGTAACACAACAGAAACACAACAGAACAAATACCCAGAATCCCTTGCAGCCCTAACTCTTCCGGGCTACAATATACACCCCCGCTACCACCAAACCCCGCCCCCCCATCTCCCAAATTCGGAGGTCTCAAGGTTGGCAAGTATGACCTATGCACTTGTAATGATGGAAGTGTTCTCTATGTGGAACACTTCTGGGTGAGTAACGGAACAACAGACAGTACACACATATGTTGTACATTTACTAGGGCTGTCAAACGGTTAAAATGATTAATCAAGATTAATCACATGATTGATGTGGATTACTACGAGAGGTGGCGACATGTCCAGGGTTTACCCTGCTTCTGCCCGGGTGCATCTGGGATAGGCTCTAGCCCCCCTGCCTGCAACTCCAGAGGGACAGGCAGGTAAAAAATGGATGGATGATGTAGATTGATTACAATTATACAATAATTTTTAAACTAAAATTTATGTTTCATTTTGAATGACCAAAGAGGCTCAAGAAAACAGGGACTATGAATGAATGTGTTCATTAAAGACCATGTTTAAGTTCACAAAAATACTCTTATTGAAACAAACCTGTACCCACATTGACGTGGACCGGTTACTTGTTTTGTGATATTGTTTTATTGTAAGAAAGAAGTGCTTTGATGAAAAGAAAACTTTTTCCTCCAGAGTGTGCATAATACTTTGTCGGTCAATTGTGCCGTCATAGTTTTTTTTGTAGTCACATTTCCCATCGAGAGAGCCAATGTGCTTTTAAGCATTTTCTGTAATGACTTGTATGCTTCTGCAGTCTGTCACTACCAAATCAACTGGCCATTTAGGCATGCGCGATGGTAACACTACTTGGACAAACTGCCCAAAATGCATTGCCAGAGACGTTTCAGGGATTTTCAGTCATTGTGCGCTTCAGATGGGTTAATTGCGTACAATTTTAAAATGATATTAATAACAATGACAGATTAATCCACATTAACATGTTCATTTTGACAGCCCTCCTATATACTGTACACACACAATTTGGTACATTATATTTAATTACATGAGTAAAAAAAAATGTAAAACAAACTTTTTTTTTCATTAAAAAAATGTAATTAACTTTCTAGGCGTCCTCAATACTACGAGCATCTATTGCACCACAGTAAGTTATTTTGTGTTTTATACATGTGGTTCATTTAGGCAGCTTGGTAATTACATTTAATTGGGATGTCTCCTTCTCTAACAATCCTTGTTAGAACTAAGGAAGTGCCAATGCTGCCCTCTTTGGATTATGTAAAGTTGAAAAAGGACCTGCATAAAGGAACAGACCGCCTCAGGTCTCTGCTACTTCAGGCGCTGCGCTGGGTTTGTAAATTGCCCTTCTACTCATTAAACTACTTCTGTTTTAACACACCTGCTGTTTCCTGACTGTGAACCATCCAATTTGACTTTTTCTTTCTTTTTAGAGACTCACTCGCTCACTTCCTGGTGAACAGAGAGATGCCGTACTTCAAGCATATATAAGCAACGACCTGTTGGAACGCAACAGCACAAAGCAGGTAGGGACCCTTTGTTAAATATGATAGTTTTGTAACTTTATGCGGAACTGCTGCACTCCTGTGAGTGTCTCATTTTAAAATGAGTTTTTGTGCTCATTAATCCAACACGATAATTATCAATGTACACATACCTTGAGAAATCCATCAAAATAAATGAATGGTGAATGTAAAGCCACAGAACTCCATAAGGGTTTGAACCAGACTTGGGTCTTGATTTACTAAGATCCAAATACCTCTATTAACGGGCGTGTTGTGTGTGATCTACTAACATTGCGTGTGCAATTGAAAAGTGGCACAGACCGCCTTATTCAAATCAAGATTTTGCGTGTACTATAGAGCTCCCAAAACGGTGATGAGTGTTGATAAATCACATTGTGCGCCCTGTATAATATATTTGCATTTTATCCTCCCAGTATTTTGGGTGTTTTGATGATCAGCATATATTTTGCATGTTATGAACACACTAACACAGAAACTCAAAATGGATTGCACACCTTATTCTACTCACTTAACTGACGCAATTCACTTTGCACACGTTTAATAGATCAGGTCTGCGTGTGCTCTCAAGTTTGCACGTGTTTTAGTACACAAACACAAACCTTTAATAAATCAGGCCCCTAGTTGTCATTGAACCTTGGACCCTACAGAGCTCAGACCCAAGTTGTAGATCTAGAGTAACGAGAATACTAACTAGAAACTTGTATCGCATGAAGTGTGTACACCTGAGTGGAAAACATTACTTTTCGTCTATTTGCACCACTACCTAATTAATCCAAGGCAGGCAAAAGATGAGGAATTAGCAGTTATGCACTAAAGCATGTTTCATTCCTACATTATGTATTTCAGAATTCTTTTTAGGTGAAGGCAAAGGAAATCACCCCAGCTGGAGAATAGTAGCATAGCTGAACAAGGATAGCATTTTTCTTACTTTTTTGGAAATTTGCCTAACATCCACAATCCATGAGAACACTTTTTTTTTTTAAATATATTCTAAATAGTAAAAAAATGCGATCAAAAGTCCGGTTGTTGGAATACGTCCTCATCCTTCTACTATCTGGGTGAGAGGCTTTATTCATACTATATAATAAACTTCCACAAGCAAGGAAGCAGCTTACAACTCAATATAGGCACCCGAGCTTGTGATTACGGGGCCACTATGAATAGTTTGTCTGAGTTAGCGCTTATAATAACAATATCACTAATACTTGGTTTTTATTCAAGTTACGAAATGTAAATAGAGTATTGGTGGCGATTTTTGGATGGTTGTTTATTGGGTTTTATGGGCGAAATAGAGGACCTACTTTTTGCTTTGTTGTAAGCCAACATTTATTTACGTTTATTTAGGGGTTAGAATGCATTAAAAAAAACATCCGTCATGTGTTTCATAATGATTGTGAACGATAGGCAAAATTCCCAAAAAAGTGCAGATCCGTTTTATTACCTTTCCAGCAACCAGTTTTAGGTTCCACTATGTTTAAATATGTTTTGCCAATCCTGAAAGTGTGTTTTATATAAAGATTTGTATCTCAAAGAATCTGGTGAATCAACACAGCACTACTTGTCTTGACAGAAAACGGTGCTTCATTTACTGACTTCCAAGAATGAGATAGTGCGACAGTACATGGCTCGCCTAATCAATGCAATTTCCTCTATTGCAGATGGTAAGTGGTCAACAGTCACAGTAAAAATGTTCCAATAAATCTGTTGTTTTAGTAGTGCTAATTCTTTCTTTTTCAATAATAGAATTTAACAATGCGATACAAAAAACAGTTTGTTGAGATACCCCTGTGCTTGAGTAAAACCAGGAACTTTCTCCCTCTTAAACCGACATGGAATGGAACCCTAATAAATTAAAAAAAAGTAACGACAAAGCATTGAGATCCATCGATCAGCTGTTGCTCTCTGTCCCTTTTGCTCGCACTGAGCTGGGGAAAAAAGCTTTTGTCTATGCAGCTCCTTGTGCTTGGAACATGCTACAAAGAGACTGGAAGCTGACTGAATATGTATCCTTAAATGCTTTTAAAGCTAAACTGAGAGCATTTGAAGGAGCCTCAGTTATCTGTAACTGTTTTACTTGATGTCCATCCTGTCATTTTAATGTGTAATGTGAATGTGATTTCATGTGTTACTTTGCTGCCTCTTGGCCAGGACTCCCTTGAAAAAGAGGTTCTTAATCTCAATGGGATTTTTACCTGGTTAAATAAATAATTAAATAAAGCTTAAAGTTTTCTAAGAATTAGTTCATTACCCTACATAAAATAATCAAATTTGGAAATTACACTAGGCCTATATGTTCGATAAAATGTTTGTTCTTTAACATTGACTATTTCGAAATTCAACCTGTGTTGTGTTTATGCTTCCAGGACGGGTTTACCTCTCCCAAATCCCATATATTCCTAAAATTTTGATAAAAACACTCTCAACAGAGGAAAAGGACTCCTTGACCAGAGAGAATGTACTAGTATCTCTACAGAAACTCAGCCTGAGGTAACAGAGAATTTAGAAACAACGTGCTGAAAAAAGTGTCTCGTTAAGCCATTGTGTAATGGCTGACACAAATATTTCTAATATCCAATCAACCCTTATCGTCACATCTCTAATGTAGGAAGAACCAGCAGCTGGCCATGATCGAAAATAATCTGATTGGCTGGCTAGTGGATGAACTCGATGACACAGACTCTCTGAGCGATGACACCCTGGAGTATTCTGCAGCTCTTCTTATGAACTTGTGCCTGCGATCGAAAGGTATAAGCAAGGGATTATAGATAAGGAACACGTCACATTCTAGTTGAGTAGAATTTATTCATGTATTGCCCTTTATATTAGTTTATATTTGTGCTGCTTCTTCACGAGAGTCTACCAAAGCCAGGTGCAGCATCCAATATTAATGTGAGGTCATGTGTTTGTCTTCATACAGGAATAAAGAAGTGTGCAGAAAATGCGCAGCACGTGCTCAAGGTCCTCACTGACCTCCTTGGGCATGACAACGATGAGGTGACACATACGTTAATTTTTCAGAAATGACTATGATAGCCCACAGAAATATAATATGTACAGTATGTCACTCACTGGCGAATGTATAACATCACAGTCAAATGGATTACATAAAAGTGTACTTTTTTATACTGCAATAATGTTGAGTGTTTATTGATTCAGTATAGAGATTTAGACATTTGCCGTTAAAATGATGTTGTAGATTGAGTTTGTGATATTTTGGATACTGTATTTAACCACACGTGAGGCAAATTATGAGAACATCAAAGCGGTACTTGATATATATATTTTACCATTGCAAGACTAATTTGTTTTTTGCGCGGGTATTTGTTTGTGCAGATTCACAAATACGTGAATGGAGCCCTGTACAACATCTTGTCCAATCCGTCTGTGAGACAAGAAGCAAAAGAGATGGTGAGATAGTTGAGATGTTTTCACCTGCTTGCAGATTGCTCACTTTTCCTTTCCTTTTTAAATGTTTACATTTTTGTAGTTGTATTGCTTTAGAGATTAAAATATGTTGGAAAATGATACATGTACTCTTCTAAGGTTTTTGAAATGTGCAAAAAAGAAGGTGGTATTTTGAATCCTTTGGCTTGGTTCAGATTCATCTTCCACTAGAATTTTTGTTTCGCTCTCTTGTGCAGAGTGTGGAGGAGATACTTTGCTGCTACAGGAAAGAGGACAACCCAGCTCTTCACAGGCAAATTGGCTTTGTCATTAAACAGCTCAACTCAGGTCAGTGCATGTACATTTACACTATTTCACTTGCTCACGACAATGCAGGTATCCTAGTTTTCCAATATCCTCAAGTATCTGGTATTGTAAAGGTAAATATTACAATATTACATGAATAATTTGTATAGGTGTTTCAATCAGTGTATTATACTCCCAATTTGGATGCCAATACCTACATCCATTAACTGAAATTCATAAATGTATTTATGGTGAGTGTTATTGACACTAACAATATCAATCAATATGTGGACTAGTTCCTTATTCCCTTTCAATACATACACTTGTTTGAACAAAACAAAGTAAATAGTACACCATAACTAAACAAAAGAGAAAACTACCATCTACTGTGTCTATAGATATTTTCATTCATCTACACTGCAAAAAGTCAGTGTTCAAAAACAAGAAAAAAAATACAAAAATTAGGGATATTTTATTTGAACAAAGCAAAATTATCTGCCAATAGAACAAGAAAAGTTGGCTTGTCAAGACTTTCCAAAACAAGTAAAATTAGCTAACCTCAATGAACCCAAAAATACCTTAAAATAAGTATATTCTCACTAATAACAAGTGCACTTTTCTTGGTTGAAAAAAAAGAGACCTTTTTGCTCAATATGTTGAAAAATATTCTTAAATTAAGTAAATGCTAGTGCCATTATCTTGACATAATGATATGCGCTCGTCATCATGATTTATTTTTTTCATGCTTGAAGAAATTATTACTTTAAAAAAGTAGTTTTATACTTGTGAGTGTTAATGACACAGCTTTGCATCAGATGATATTCTAGTTGCAAGCATGTTTTACTCAATATAGGCCATCAAATCTCAGCAACAAGCTGTAATATCTTACTGAGATAATTTAGGACCAAAACCCTTAAAACAAGTAAAACACTCTAACATAAAATCTGCTTATTGAGAAAAAATATCTTATCATACAGAAAATAAGCAAATATCACCCTTATTTGAGATATTTAATCTTAGTTAGATTTCAGTTTTTGCAGTGTAGGTCGGGAATCGGCAACCCGCGGCTCGAGAGCCACCGCTTTAGCACCACCATAGTGGCTCCCTGGAGCTTTTAAAAAATGTATGAAAATGGAAAAAGATGAGGGAAAATATATATTTTTGTTTTAATGTGGTTTGTGTGGGAGGACAAACATGACACAAACGTTCCTAATTGTTAGAAAGCCCACTGTTTAATATGTTTGAATTGCAGTAAGTCATCAGCCGAGTGGGTGGAGCTACTAGTAGAAGGCCCTTGTTGGGTTAGCGATGCTACTGCGTTAAATATTTCTTGTCTGATTCTGCTTATTTTTACTTGATGTGTAACATGTTTAAGCCTTGTCCTCCAGTGAAATGTTAGTTTTAAGAAATGCAGCATATTTGCCGCTGTGGATGATTATTAACTTTGGGGAGTGACTCCACACTGTGTATGGACATACACAGTTAGCTGTGAGCTGATCTGTCAGCCGGGGACCAGAAATAAATAAAGTATCAGCCAGTGGAATTGGCCAAGCACATACTTTTTGACGGCACTCTGCCAATACTGATCGGTGACCATTCGTCGATCAGATTGGTGATATATTACTCATAGATGGGAATATGAGGGAAGTTGGAATTTGTGGTCTGTTTTTAAACCATAATATAATATAGGCTGACCATATTCTGAAATCCCAAAAAGAGGACACATATATGCGTGCCAAGGCGGGCAGGAAAATTTGCCAATGATACTCGAACTTGCTTTATAAATAATATATTTATTTACATATAGCATTTTTTTCTCCTCTGTTGACAGCAGTGTTGGCGCGAGGAATTTTCAAAATGGGGTCCCACAGTAAATTTTTGGGGTCCCACTTTTTTGTAAGCGTATTGAAAAAAAATTATAAAAGTATGCATTATCCTGTTATATCTCACATTCTATATTGTGTTTTGGAAAAAGGTTGTCATAAACGTTACTTAATTCATAAAAAAAATAATAATACAAAAAGAAAACAAATTTGTATACATATGTAAATGTATTCAGTTGTAAACATTCATTCACTTTCTTCTTTCCTTCATGGATCTGAACTTTACCACTGCTGGTAGTTTTTTCTATGTTTTTATTTAATAAGTTGTAGGTGTATTTATTTCAGTATAAAAGTATAAAAAGTGTTTTGCTTCGGTCATGAAATGATGATAATGGTGTGCCAGGGCATACATATATTTTATATTTAACACTTAAAAATCTGGAGTCTACATCAACTTTAGATCTATCCCTCGTTTCAAAATGTTTTAGTTTTTTTTAAGTTGTTTTTTTGTTTGTTTGTTTTCCGCGCTTCTTTGTCAAACAAAACTATGTTTTTAATGGCAAACACACAAAATATGCAAAATCTTCCACCAAAAATATTTTTTAAAGTGGAATATTTGATGTGAAGTAATCAGAACCTTGGATAGGTCAATAATTCATAATAAGGGGTGTTACCCACATATGCGGTCCTCTCCAAGGTTTCTCATAGTCATTCACATCGACGTCCCACTGGGGTGAGTTTTTCCTTGCCCTTATGTGGGCTTTGTACCGAGGATGTCGTTGTGGCTTGTGCAGCCCTTTGAGACACTTGTGATTTAGGGCTATATAAATAAACATTGATTGATTGATAATAACATTGATTTTGATTCAATATTATGTTTTGAGCAATGACAGTTTGAAAGAAAAAAAACCAGCTTTGTTTTATTAGTCAACATTGCAACTTTTTCTAAATTACATTTCACCTTTAAGCTTTTTTATTTCACTTTTGTTATGTTTTTGTTTATTTTAATAGTATTTTTAGAATGTGCTGTGGGCCTTTAAAACATTAGCTGTGGGCCGCAAATGGCCTCCGGGGCACACTTTTGACACCCCTGCTATAGATAATAAAAAAATAAATCTGATAAATCTATCAATAAAAATCAGAGCTTGGCGACGCATGCGCGTTTATTATAACTCTCTTGCTCTTTCTGTCTCTGCCCCTCCCTCACGAATGTTTCTGCGTGCGCACACCTTCACAATTTGTTTTGTTTTTAACCCTTTCTTAAACCTGAACATACATTGAAATTACACGCAACCCTAACTCAAAATGCCGGACATTTGAGGCATTTAGGAAACTACGCCCGGACAGCCCCGCAAAAGAGGACATGTCCGGGGAAAAGAGGACGTATGGTCAGTCTAATATATTAACATTTATAAACCATGTGTTCTTTCAGCGGAAGGGCAAGAGTCGGATGATGACGAGGATGAGGATGAAAATGATGAGGATGAAAATGATGTAAGTTAATAATTTCATGATACCCACCTATTTACATATTCTACCTTCATTTATCTGTTCTCTACAGTGTGATGTATCAATATGAATGTGTATTTTAATATGAATGTGTATTTTAAGACATTTACATCATTATTTGTTGTTTCTCCATCTGTACCCCTATGCATTTGTACTGGTTATAATAAGGAATCCATCTGGGTAATGACAAACACTTGTCTTCACTAGTTTGTAGTTAATGTACACACATTGCATAACAGACACACAACACAGAATGCCTCACACAGCTTATATATTTTATATTTGAATGTATATTTTCTCTACATTCTGACTGAAAACAGTGAAGGCACACACCAATTAATGTCTTTTGTGTGTGTTGTTTATTGTGTTGTGACAGGAAGATGTAATGGGGTCAGACATAGATAAAGAGGAGGTCCTGCATCCTCAGCCCAGAGAGCTGTCTGGGGAAAGTTTGCTCAACACTGAATACCTGGGTGTAAGAACACACACAAACAAACATTTAACACAACCTCCACATCCAAATACTTACACACCCAAGTGCATTGTCACTAATTGCTCTGCATTTTGCAAAACAGTGGTCCCTGACCACCAGTCAGGGGACCAGTATCGGTCCTTGAAGTATTTGCTACTGGGCCGCACAGAAACATTAAATCAATTTTAAATGACTTCATTTTCTCAGACATAATGTTTGCCTGTCCCACTAGACACACCGATAAGCTTGTTCATAGATGTATAATAAAACTCCTGATCGGAAGGTGACATTTTTTATATTCGTTATATCTTTGTTATATGGAACAAAGCATGTTCATGAACATAAAATGTAAATGTGACAGATTGTAGCCAAAGGCTGATTTCCATCTGTAGTCCCCGGCAGGTTAATGGTATATACAACAAGGTCCATAAAAAGTTAAGTTAGACGGCACCAACATCAGACATAAACAGTACGATACATAAACTCTGAGGAAAATAAAATGAGACCCATATAAAACAGTAGGTAGCTGCATGACCTCAGCTCAGGACAGTTCAAGAATAAAGTCACCATAGTAGTTAAAATTCTTAAGGCAGATGGAGAAGTGCTAAAGTGCAAGTGTGCTGAATTGTTGCATATAAAAAGTGTGCTGAAGGAAGAAAATACACCTCTCCCATGGCCTAGTAAGTGAAATTGCTGTTATTATCCAACTTAGACTTATTGCAGAAGTAGTTAGGAATGGAAAAGTGAACCAAAAAAATGCATACGTAAATGTATGTTTGAAATATTGTACAAAATATATTAACACATTATTTTTAGAATATAAATCTATAGTAATTAATTTCAAATAATGGCAAGTATATCTAGTTGCATTATATCTATGCTCTTGAGCTTGACGATAACGTATCACTGATGACCAGTGTTGGGTTAGTTACTGAAAACCAGTAACTAGTTACAGTTACTAGTTACTTTATTTCAAAAGTAACTCAGTTACTAACTCAGTTACTTACACCAAAAAGTAATGCGTTACTGTGAAAAGTAACTATTTAGTTACTTCTTTTTTCCCGCTTTTTTTTAAGGCTCCCATTAATGCCCTTTTAGCCTTCATTTCAGTACTGTTATTGCACTGGAGAATAATACAATGTGTTGATCAACTTGACATGCATTTGCATCACTGAACTCAGAAAGCAATGTGGTCTACATACAACACACAAAGACAAAGATATGTTACAAAGGGCCAATTTATTTCAGGCCAGAACAAATTGACAAAACTATTTTAAATAGCTGCAACATAATGGCACTTTAACTTTAACTGTAAGTAGATAGGATGTTTGATCCAAGACACAACTTACATTTAACTAAAATGTTATTTTCTTTGTGCTCGACAAAAGAAAAGTATTGAGAATGTCTCCATGTTAAAAAACTCGACTTCTGGTCAGTGAGTGAGTGGGCGAGAGAGGTGAGCGAGCGGCGACAGTGAGTGCGTGCAGGTGCTCTAGCTTGGTGGATGGCTGCGTCCAATAAAGTCACAAAGTTGCAACAAACCGCCGGTCTTGTCATTCACCCTCAGCTGTAAAGACCCACTGCCGGGTAAAGTGAAGGTTGTTAGCGCCGAAGACGTACATAGGCCCTGGAGGAACGTCTCCCCTGCGCTCCTCAACTGCGGTATGGAGTCGCCCCCACCCACACAAAGCACGCCTTTTCTTTTCCACCGCTGCAATAAAACACACTCAGATCTTCTGTTTCTAGCCGATACTACATGAAAAGTAACGTAAAATAACGCAGTAACGCATCATGTAGTAACGGTAACTGAGTTACTGAATATACAAAATAACGCGTTAGATTACTAGTTACCGCCGAAACTAGCGGCGTTACAGTAACGCGTTACTTTGTAACGCGTTAGTCCCAACACTGCTGATGACACATCGGATATGTCAGCCAAAAATTGAGCCCGCAAGCTGGGGAAAATGGGTCAAAAACCAAAAGCTTTTGGAGAGCTTTTTTGCAATGGGTAAAAAGCTATGGCTCCACTGATTCAGAGTTATGGTGAGTTGTATTTTTTGCGCACTTATTTTTGCTGTATTTATCTGCTGCACGTGGAAGGCCGTCCTGCTGTAAAGTAAACAATAATTTAGTTTTTTATGTAAATGTAGCAGGAAACTGCATAGAAAAAATAGATAAACACATTTTGTTTGTCTGCAGGGCTTTTTAAAAAAGTGAAATTATTATCATTATGTTGACTTAAAAATGCCCTATGGTCAAATGGATATTTCCAGTTCTTAACTGTGTTGCCTGTGTAATTTTTGAATTGCTTTAATTATTAAACATCCATAAATCAAATCATAAATCAGGGGTTATCGGCCGTGCTGTGGGGGCGCTTTGTGTCAGTGTCCTAGTGGCCATGGTCTGATGACCTTCTAGTGCAGATGGCTCCTGTGATAGTGTTTACTCACATGTCTCAGCCTCACGTGGAAGCACAGTCTCTCTGTATCGAGTTGCATATGTGTGTGTGTGTGTTTTTGTTTGGTATTTGTGTCCGTGCGTGCGTGCGTATGTGATAATGGGGGATCTGGGTCATTGGAGTATTGTTTTTAAGTTTGCTGTGCATTTCTCTTATGTATGAAAAGAGCTTTATAAAAAACAGTTTGATTGATTAAATAAAAAGAGGAACATATAGAAGACTTTTCTTGTGAAAAAACTACAATGTTTTTATGCTAATAGTCATTTGTGTGTTGGTTGTGCAGATTATGACTAACGTACCCAAACTGAAGAGGAAATCAACTACACAGCCTCAACCAAGCGTTGACGAGCCCCTACAGCGACCGGTGACCCCAGGCTCACATCGTAATACAAATGCAATGTGAGTGATTTGTACAAAATGTGTGGACAAAATGTTGTTATGCCCTACTATTGTGCTTGTTTGTTCAACTGGCTGCTAACTGGTCCAGTGTTCAAGATAATATGTTTCAATGTTGGTGTCTAATGTCTGTAGCTTGAATCCTATGGGGCTGATCACATGACATCAACACAAAAGGAACCCCAAATAACTCATTGTTAAATCTTAGTGTTGGACAATGAAGCGCACCTTCAACAATCAAGACCAAAGAGGTCATTATGACAATGATTGTGTTGCCTAGATGCTTGGAACAAAATTACTTACTAAGAGCCTGGTTCTCAGAGCATTCAATCGATCGCAACTGCACTGTTTGTCTTGGAAGACATTTCTTATCCGAGTAGGCTTCATCCGTTCATGCTCATCGACTTAGATTGGTCAAATCTAGCCGCAATAACTAATGGCGGGATGCTTGAAACTCATATTTTTGCCTTCAACTTAAAGCACAGCAATTAGCCGAGAGACAGCTCTTATCTCAAAACACTCTTAATTGAGCTACTACAGTATATTTATAAAACTGACCTAAAATTTTAGAGATCCTCTGACAAGGTAAGTAATCTGGACCACTTGCAAAAGGAGGATCGTCAGGATGTCAATTTGTGTGGTTGATTTAATGGCGCCCAGCGAGTCTGGCAATGTGGCAACGTGACTCCTCAACCTTTGCTTGTAAAGTAATGCGTCCTAAGAAATCACAATCCTCTATGCATATCCTGCCACTCAGGGCTGTTAAACACACCTTGCAAATATTGATATGGCGATGGATAAATAAATCCAGAAAGGTCATCGTTGTCTTGACACCTCAGGTTGGTTTTTAATGTTTTGCTCCACTGGAGTGATGGTTCTAGCCACAATCAATCAATCAATCAATCAATCAATAAATGTTTACTTATATAGCCTTAAATCATAAGTGTCTCAAAGGGCTGCACAAGCCACAACGACATCCTCGGCTCAGATCCCACATCAGGGCAGCCTTTAAAGTTAAGTTGCAAGAGACCAACAAAAGCATAACCAAAAATCCAGGAATTCAATTGAATTAAATTTAACCGCCATAAGTGAACATCACCTGGATGACGGAGATTCTATGCAGCCGTATAGTTGCATAACATTCAATTATACTGTAGATGGTATCAGTGATGCTGTCAAATGAATGTGTCTGGAGAGGAAAACTGAAATCTATCTTTTAGGACATTGGATAGCTCCACCAGGTTACAGTCAGATAAGGACATTAGACAAGTCTGGACCCTCACTGTTGGACCAGTGCCAAGTGCCATGGAAAGCCCTATTCATTATCAGTGGTATGCATTGTTATGATGTGAGAAAACAATGCATTTGTTATGCAGCTGCTCTTGAAACTGAGACAGTCCAATCCACAAGAAAAAGTCCCGACAACATCCCTAAACCCCTACAATTAACAAAGTTAAACTATTACACACTAAAGTCCGTAGCTAGTGTGTGTGTGCGTGCGTGCCTGATCTGTGTGGCCCTGCTGAACGCTGTCTTAAAAGCCTCAGTAATCAAGTCTGGTATGAAGACACGGGGGCTTTAGATTGAAACAAACTAAATGAGTGCTATCGCGTGTCAGGGCCAAAGGTCAGATACAAGGTGTGCATTGTGCCAGCTTGTCGCATAGGAGCAGGATGAATTATCCCAAAAACTGAGTGAAAGTGGCTGCAAATAAAGCTGATGTGGTACCAAATGACATAACCTATTCAAAGGATGACTCACAAACTAACTACGGTACCTGTTTTAAAATATGTATAATTTATTTATTAACCATGATTTTTCTAAAAATAATTAAAAAGTCACTCGGGTTGGTAACTAATTCAGACTAGGACCATCCATCTCTTGGAGAAGTGGGCATACAATAGCAAAATGTGACGTGAATTATATTTATATAGCGCATTTTCTCTAGTGACTGAAAGCGCTAGAGACTCCCCCGGGTTGGGGAGGAGATCCTGCCCCAAGTGGAGGAGTTCAAGTACCTCGGAGTCTTGTTCACGAGTGAGGGAAGAGTGGATCGTGAGATCGACAGGCGGATCGGTGCGGCGTCTTCAGTAATGCGGACGCTGTATCGATCCGTTGTGGTGAAGAAGGAGCTGAGCCGGAAGGCAAAGCTCTCAATTTACCGGTCGATCTACGTTCCCATCCTCACCTATGGTCATGAGCTTTGGGTTATGACCGAAAGGACAAGATCACGGGTACAAGCGGCCGAAATGAGTTTCCTCCGCCGGGTGGCGGGGCTCTCCCTTAGAGATAGGGTGAGAAGCTCTGCCATCCGGGAGGAGCTCAAAGTAAAGCCGCTGCTCCTCCACATCGAGAGGAGCCAGATGAGGTGGTTCGGGCATCTGGTCAGGATGCCACCCGAACGCCTCCCTAGGGAGATGTTTAGGGCACGTCCGACCGGTAGGAGGCCGCGGGGAAGACCCAGGACACGTTGGGAAGACTATGTCTCCCGGCTGGCCTGAGAACGCCTCGGGGTCCCACAGGAAGAGCTGGACGAAGTGGCTGGGGAGAGGGAAGTCTGGGCTTCCCTGCTTAGGCTGCTGCCCCCGCGACCCGACCTCGGATAAGCGGAAGAAGATGGATGGATGGATGGACTCAAAGCGCTTTACATAGTGAAACCCAATATCTAAGTGACATTTAAACCAGTGTGGAGGGTACTGGGAACAGGTGGGTAAATTGTCCTGCCCAAAGACACAACGGCAGTGACTAGGATGGCGGAAGCGGGGATCGAACCTGGAACCCTCAAGTTGCTGGCACGGCCACTCTACCAACCGAGCCATACCGGCCCAAAATGTGGAGGGGCGCCATCTTGCATGACAATCAAAGCTTTAACATTGGCCAAGCACTGATAATCGTAGGAGAGAAAATACAATTGACAATAAAATATTGCAAAATAGGGAGAATCACATCATATATAAATAGAGTGCAGTGTATAGACCAGACCTGGCCAAATTAAGACCCGGGGGCCGCATGCGGCCCGTTGAGCTTTTAAATCTGGCCCACCGGACATTCCCAAATATTTTTTTTAGATCTTTAAGATGGAAAGTGTAGCTAGCTGCCATTATGATGTGCAGTGTTGTTTTCAAATTACTGTAAGTCTTGAACTATACAAAGTATTTCAATGGTTGGAATCTGCGCTTTTGTATCATATACTAGTTACTATGGTAATCTAATTAGTTACTATGGTTATCTAATTAGTTACTATGGTAATCTAAATCACAGCAGCTCAGACGAGGAACCAAGCCGTGTGGGTGGGGAGTGTTTCCACAGAATGTTTCCAGAGTGGCCAGTCTGAAATGCAGGTGTCAGGGACAGCGGAAGTAGATTTTTACTGCAAAGTTTTTAAAGCTTAGTGATACATCAGATATATCAGATTTTAGGTGGGGTTTTTTCATATTTCGCTGTGTTTGTTGCATTTTTGTTGCGTTTCGCTTGATTGTAAAATATGTCGATCGAGAGCGTGAGTGACGTTTATATGTTGTCAATATTCAGTGTTTTATCGGTCATAGTTAATATTGTAAATCCCACATTCTTTATTTTCATGTACATTCTGGATGTCTCATTTAGTAAAATAACGTAAAATTCCTTTCCGTTTTTTTAAGGCGGTCATAACGTTTTTAGCATTCAATCAGCCATTATTGTGAGGTTTTGTATTAGTGTTCCTAAAAATCAGATATACCAGCCCACAGACACATTTTGTTCTCTAAATTTGACCCCCGAGTCAAAATAATTGCCCAGGCCTGATATAGACAAAGCCTGGACATACTGTAATTGTTGATGTTCTCTTTACTTTTACCAGGGGAGATTCGATCTCTGCGTTTCAAAGTAAACCTATCCTCGCCCGGACTCCTGAACCAGAACCCATTCAATCCCAGTCCGAACCCCGGCTGTGCACTGCAAGCTCTTCAAGCACGTGTTTTATGGGAGGTCAGAATGAAGGTGGGTCTAATATTACGAAAGGGTGAGAAAACACAAACACAAAACACTACAAGTACAGGTCTTTGAATCCTTGAAGTGTTGTAATGGTATGGAGTGTTCCCTCGATTATCATGGCGGTTACATTAAGTACTGTACACAAAACGTGTTGCTCTACCGTGCCTGTTAGATATTTTAACGAGAAGCAAGGAATAACTTATCATCTGATTGAGCCCTATGCCAACCTAAAGTCACCGCAATTGTCCTCCAGAATACCAAGAACCCTTTTTCCCAGCTATTGTTGGGAAAACAACTTGAAATAGTAAAATATCAAAAGATCATCAAACCACTAAACGACCCATTACCTAATCAATATTTCAGATGTAGTGATGAAATTCATTACCCTACCATTGACTGGCGACCAGTTAAAGGTGTACACCACCTTTTGCTCAAAAGTTACCCATAACCCTGTAGTTTTCAAATGTAATTCAAATGTTTACATAATATGCATTATTTTATTTATAAAAACATATGTATTTAAGATTAATATCATAGTTTTATTTGAATGATAATTGTATTATTCAATTTAGTAAATTAATGTCATCTTGCATCATTAATTTCAATATCCAGTGTCATTTCATGTACTTTTGTTCTGAACCTTTTAGCGTTTCTTTTAATGGGGATATTTTATACATTTTGAAGGAGGTGCTGGTTTATAATCCAAATGTGGGATTGTGGGATCAAAAAACCGTATAATACATGGGTGTCAAAACCTTTTCCACCAACAGGGTCACATACTGAAAAATTAAAGCATGTTGGAGGCCACTTTGATACATTTTTTTACATTGAAACTAATTAAATGTACATCAGTATATGATAAGCTACCGGTATTCGGAAAAAAAGCATTGTTATCTTAGCTTCTGTGTTATAGGTGATAACACAAATAATTCTTTTAATTTTCAGAACATGTCGAGGGCCAATAAAAAATTTGCTGCGGGCTGAAAATGGCCCCACTTTGGACAACCCTGGTTTAAGGCAATTTATTTAAATCCTAAATCTCTCCAGATTGTCTGACCAGGAAGATTGTAGACATCACTTACACTCATGCAAGACTTGGCTGATGTTTACAAAGAGCAAGTTGTTTATGAAAAACATGTTTAGGTGAAGAAGTATTTTATGATCTCAAGGAATACAAATAAATTAACAATACAAAGCATGTGCAATCATACAAACAATTAAAGATGACACTGAGATTCAAATACATATTGAGAATGATCGACCTATAAACTTAAAAAATTGTGCAATACAAAAAGTATGTCAAATCACATCAAATACTGAAATAGCAATAATCCTTGGCTGTAACCAACTCAAAGGAAATTGCAGATTACAGTTGGTCAGTGAATGAATCGCTAGTGCAACTTGTGCATCGGCAAGGCACAAGCGGTAGGAAATGGATGGATGGATGGAGAAGCAATTGAGATGAATTTAACAACAAATTAAAACAGATTACTAAGAACATTAAGAGCGAGGCAGTGCATTTTACTTTAGTAATCGACTCGGTACAGAAAGAGGCAAACGTACAATCTCATAGACACATAAATATTATTGTAATAAAAACGTGAGCGTCCTAACGAACAAGGACAACAATGACGGGGGAAAGTCACTGACATCTCTGATGGTCGCTCACTTTAGACCATCCATCCATCTAGTCCAGTGCTTCTCAAATATATGTTATACCCCCAAGGGAGAAGAACATTTTTTGTGTCCCCGCCCTCACTCTCGACTAGTATAATTTGTCTATAAAATCATACTTGCCAACCCTCCCGGATTTTCCGGGAGACTCCGGAAATTCAGCGCTCCCGAAAACCTCCCGGAAGAAATTTTCTCCCGAAAATCTCCCGGAATTCAGCCGGAGCTGGAGGCCACGCCCCCTCCAGCTCCATGCGGACCTGAGTCCAGTGTGCGCACACAAGGAGACGAAGCAGAAGAACGAGACCATAGTCTAAGAGCGCAGGGGAGACACTTCTCCAGGGCCAATGTATGCTTGGGGCAACACCTTTCACCTTTCACCCGGGCCGGCAGTGGGTCTCCACAGTGGACGACTTTAGGGTGAATGATGAGTCCAGCGATTAGTTGCAAATCTTGCTTTATTGATTGCTTGCACACAGCCAATCCAACACAAAACCAACTAGTCCCTCCCCGCACTCGCTACCGCTCCCTCTCTTCTCTCGCCCACACACTCACTGACGTCACTCACCTCACATGCTGTCACCTATTAAAGGGCCACACACACACACATACTCTACTTTCATAACACACAGTACAGTTAGTAGAACAACTGTGTTTTCATTACTGTATATTTGATAGGTGCCATTGCCCCGGAATTGTATTGCATTGTAATTTCAAGTACAACAATGAGTAGATGAGTGTTATGTGTGTGTATATGTGTAAATAAATGAACACTGAAATTCAAAAAAGTATTTCTTTTATTATATATATAATAAAATAAATACATACATATATATATATATATAATAAAATAAATACATACATATATATATATATATATATATATATATATAGCTAGAATTCACTGAAAGTCAAGTATTTCATATATACAGGTAAAAGCCAGTAAATTAGAATATTTTGAAAAACTTGATTTATTTCAGTAATTGCATTCAAAAGGTGTAACTTGTACATTATATTTATTCATTGCACACAGACTGATGCATTCAAATGTTTATTTCATTTAATTTTGATGATTTGAAGTGGCAACAAATGAAAATCCAAAATTCCGTGTGTCACAAAATTAGAATATTACTTAAGGCTAATACAAAAAAGGGATTTTTAGAAATGTTGGCCAACTGAAAAGTATGAAAATGAAAAATATGAGCATGTACAATACTCAATACTTGGTTGGAGCTCCTTTTGCCTCAATTACTGCGTTAATGCGGCGTGGCATGGAGTCGATGAGTTTCTGGCACTGCTCAGGTGTTATGAGAGCCCAGGTTGCTCTGATAGTGGCCTTCAACTCTTCTGCGTTTTTGGGTCTGGCATTCTGCATCTTCCTTTTCACAATACCCCACAGATTTTCTATGGGGCTAAGGTCAGGGGAGTTGGCGGGCCAATTTAGAACAGAAATACCATGGTCCGTAAACCAGGCACGGGTAGATTTTGCGCTGTGTGCAGGCGCCAAGTCCTGTTGGAACTTGAAATCTCCATCTCCATAGAGCAGGTCAGCAGCAGGAAGCATGAAGTGCTCTAAAACTTGCTGGTAGACGGCTGCGTTGACCCTGGATCTCAGGAAACAGAGTGGACCGACACCAGCAGATGACATGGCACCCCAAACCATCACCCAACCATGCAAATTTTGCATTTCCTTTGGAAATCGAGGTCCCAGAGTCTGGAGGAAGACAGGAGAGGCACAGGATCCACGTTGCCTGAAGTCTAGTGTAAAGTTTCCACCATCAGTGATGGTTTGGGATGCCATGTCATCTGCTGGTGTCGGTCCACTCTGTTTCCTGAGATCCAGGGTCAACGCAGCCGTCTACCAGCAAGTTTTAGAGCACTTCATGCTTCCTGCTGCTGACCTGCTCTATGGAGATGGAGATTTCAAGTTCCAACAGGACTTGGCGCCTGCACACAGCGCAAAATCTACCCGTGCCTGGTTTACGGACCATGGTATTTCTGTTCTAAATTGGCCCGCCAACTCCCCTGACCTTAGCCCCATAGAAAATCTGTGGGGTATTGTGAAAAGGAAGATGCAGAATGCCAGACCCAAAAACGCAGAAGAGTTGAAGGCCACTATCAGAGCAACCTGGGCTCTCATAACACCTGAGCAGTGCCAGAAACTCATCGACTCCATGCCACGCCGCATTAACGCAGTAATTGAGGCAAAAGGAGCTCCAACCAAGTATTGAGTATTGTACATGCTCATATTTTTCATTTTCATACTTTTCAGTTGGCCAACATTTCTAAAAATCCCTTTTTTGTATTAGCCTTAAGTAATATTCTAATTTTGTGACACACGGAATTTTGGATTTTCATTTGTTGCCACTTCAAATCATCAAAATTAAATGAAATAAACATTTGAATGCATCAGTCTGTGTGCAATGAATAAATATAATGTACAAGTTACACCTTTTGAATGCAATTACTGAAATAAATCAAGTTTTTCAAAATATTCTAATTTACTGGCTTTTACCTGTGTGTGTGTGTGTGTGTGTGTGTGTATATATATATATATATATATATATATATATATATATATATATATATATATATGAATGAAATATTCGAGTTGGCGAATTCTAGCTGTAAATATACTCCTCCCCTCTTAACCACGCCCCCCCGCCCCAACCACGCCCCGCCCCACCCCCGATCACGCCCCCCACCCCCCACCCCCCGAAATCGGAGGTCTCAAGGTTGGCAAGTATGATAAAATTGTTATAATTATACCTCTGCATACCATTGTTAGCTTATTAACCTCAAAGGAAACAACACACCGGTCTTTTTTTGTCTCCAACCGTTGTTACTGTGAAGCCAAGAGCTACGACGGCGTGGCGCAGTGGAAGAGTGGCCGTGCGCGACCCGAGGGTCCCTGGTTCAATCCCCACCTAGTACCAACCTTGTCATGTCCGTTGTGTCCTGAGCAAGACACTTCACCCTTGCTCCTGATGGGTGCTGGTTAGCGCCTTGCATGGCAGCTCCCTCCATCAGTGTGTGAATGTGTGTGTGAATGGGTAAATGTGGAAGTAGTGTCAAAGCGCTTTGAGTACCTTGAAGGTAGAAAAGCGCTATACAAGTACAACCCATTTATCATTTATTTATACGCTTTGTCATATTCTGGTAGGGCAAAAAAAAACAGCCCCAGGTGGCCCGCCATACTATTTTAGAAGGACTGCTTTAGACTGATGGTCTGGTCTGGGATGGACTTAGACAAACCATTAGCCCTGGAGTTTTTAGTCCAGTCTGGCCCACAACAATTCCAGATCTGCACTACAAGCCCCACTATGCCAGTTACATAGTTACAAAGGCAAGGCACAACAAAAAATGTATTAAAGTCGGTCCATCGACCCATTATTGATCAGCCACTGGGAAAACTCCTAATGGCTGGTCCCTCCCGATGGTCAAACTGAGAAGAAAGGTAACTCTAATTGATTAAACCACGCCTATAGAGGAGTAAAATACTATTATGAGATGCAGATGCGTACAAAATAAAACTGAAACCTTTTGAACATGCATCAGATACTCTGGTATAGTTTAGTATCTGTAAGATGTCTCTTTGTATTAAAAAATGGGAAGCTTGAGCTTCTACAAAGCTTGAAGCTCTGGTGCTTTTAAACATGATAACATCAATTACATGCGTCTCCTTTGCGTTTAATGATCGATTACCTCTGGTTCCAACGCCAGGCGCCCTCGGCTTATCCATGAATCCTGTAATGGAGCCTAATGCTAAGTGTGTTTGTGAAGTCTGGCATGTGTCACACATCAATGAAGCCATTAAGATGTCACTTCATCCAACTTTTAAGAGAATTAAAGCCAGCACCCGTAGCTCAACAAACTAAATAAGTGGATTAATTGTGAGCTTCCATTATTTTTGTCCCCGTTGTCTCTTTCTAGCCACCATTAGTTCAGTTAGTTTGCACTTAGGTGCAGTTTTTGCTGCCTTTCAGGCGTTCATATCTCTAATATTTGCTGCTTGCTGTTTTCCTGACTTTAAAGGGGATGGTGGAACATCAGCCGCATGCTGAGGCACGTCACCCTTTAGGCCCACATTCATGTGCCACCCAGTCTGCTAATAAACAGGTGCGATGCTCACAACCGGAAGATAGAAAGAAAACATGATGTTATACCCAAATGATCTTCTTCTGTGTCAAAGAGTCAAAAGAGTTGTTCGTAGGGTGGAACTTTGAGCTCCTCTTAAATAGTTCAGAAATGAATCATATTTGTGAGAAAATTACGCTTCAATAGTTGTGTCCATTTGTGCCCTGTAGTTTGATTTTATTTTTTATTAAGGATCCCCATTAACTGGTTGCCACAACAACCCACTAGTCTTCCTGGGGTCCACAAACTCAATACAATTACAAGTAAAAGCATATCATTATAACTACACAATACGGAAAAAAATAAAAACATCAACAAGCAAACAATATACAGTCACAGAATAATAATTACCATATAAATATAACTACACAATACAAAACCAATCAAAAATCATCAACAAGCAAACTAATTTACAGACTTAGATAAAATATTACTTTCCTTTTAAAAACCTGTTTACTTTCAATGCCGGTGAGAATTCGAGGCAGGTTATTCCAGAGCGATACAGATTTATAAATAAAAGATTTCCGCAAAGCATTCCTCCTGGGATGAGGGAGTACAAAAGTTGACAGGTGCCCTTTCTTTCATTGAAAGTATGTTTCCCCTAAATATTGCTGTGACCCTTATGCCCTGAAATTGAAAAAACAAAAATTACTAGGGATGTGCCGATCAATACTTTTGGCCTCCAATCCGATTTTATGGCCTCAGTTCTAATCCGATTTCGAGTTCTAATCTAATACTTTGTCAATATATTACAGAATTTGAAAATGTTGTATAGCAACGACGGTAACTAAATTCAGGAACACGTTTATATAAAGATTATCGTCTCAATAGTAGAATTTGCTAGTATTGTAAATCAGGTGACATATTACATTTGTGGTATTGAATGCTACATTTGTTTTTTTTTACAAATTAAAGTGGCTAGTGCATAATAACTAAAAACTACTATCGGCTACCATTTAAATCAGGGGTGACCAAACGTTTTGCCTCCAAGGGCCAAAGTGATATGGTGCCAATGGTCCATGTGCCAAACACAGCAATTTAAAGCATACTACTGCACAATAAGTGAGTAGTTTAACCGCATACCGCCATTATTTAAGTTAGTGGAAATCCTCACATTTGATAGATGGCAACTTGTTAGTCTTGCGGGCATTCCATCAATGATTGTGAAAGCCTAAAAGAGTGTGAGTATGTTTTGAATTCATGGAAGCGACCCTTTTGGCGGGCCCCACTTTGGGAACCCCTAATTTAAATAATTTGGGTTTTGCCTTAAAAATCCTTCCTGTATCCAGAGTAGGGATGTCCCGATCCAGGTTTTTGCACTTCCGATCCGATACCGATATTGTTTTTGCACTTCCGATCCGATACCGATACTGACCGATACCGATACTGACCGATACTGGCCTATCCGAGCATGTATTAAAGTTTAAAGTTATTTAGCCTACTTAGTTGTCAGAATCATGTTGAAAAGGGTTTTAGTACTCTTGATAACAACTACCCAGCTGAATTAAGGGAGTTTGAATAATACACAATGGTTGGTAACAAGAAACTGACCTGTTTATTCAAGGATAAACACAAAATAGACAAAGTTATACATGACAAACAGAAATGGCATCATTGAACTAGGGCTGGGCGATATGGCCTTTTTTTAATATTGGGATATTTTAAGGCCATATTGCGATACACGATATATATCTCGATATTTTGCCTTAGCCTTGAATGAACACTTGATG
Source organism: Nerophis lumbriciformis (assembly GCF_033978685.3). Taxonomy (NCBI): domain Eukaryota; kingdom Metazoa; phylum Chordata; class Actinopteri; order Syngnathiformes; family Syngnathidae; genus Nerophis; species Nerophis lumbriciformis. Next base: position 13,883,110 of record NC_084561.2, read on the forward strand.
CATATAGTCACAGCAGTATGATGATTCTATGTGTTTACATTAAAACATTCTTCTTCATACTGCATTAATATATGCTAATTTTAAACTTTCATGCAGAGAGGGAAATGACAACTAAAAAAAATCACTATTTTTTTCATACGGTGTTGATGTGGAAATGTTTGCCTCGGCATTTTGCTGGTGTGGGCGTGTGGCACCGAATGGAGATAAGCGTCTCGACAGACGTTACAATATTTGAACAATGATGACGAAAACTGTTTTCTCTGTCGTGTCCGTGTGTCGAAAATTGTTATGCGCTTATTTTTTTATTTGATTTTGTGCGTGGCATAGATTTGCCGTGCGCAGAGGACGCTTGAGCAGGCGCGCACCTTAGCGGCTGCGCTAGCATCACAGCTAACGTTAGCCATGCTGCTACCTCGCTCTCTGCTGGGAGAGGGCGTATACGTATGTGACGTATGACGTGACAGTATGTGACGTATGACGTGACGTGTGTAAGAAGGTGCGCTCGCTGTCTGTAAGAGGGAGACACAGGAAAGAGTGAGAAGAGCCTGTCGTGTAATGCCAGCAGCTAAAAGCAACTGCGTGAGAATCCACAGACCTGTGGATGTGTTGAAGGTGTGCTGGAAAATGCGAAACGGAAAATAGGGAGCAGCAGAAAAGTGGAATATATTATTTAAATCGGTGCGTTGGAAAACACGGACCGGAGTTTTTTAAAAACTGGATCTGGATCGGCATTTTCCCATGCCTTGCCGATACGCATTTTTTTGCAAATATCGGCGGCCGATCCGATCCAAATATCGGATCGGGACATCCCTAATCCAGAGATGTACTTTCAGAGCCAAAACATATTTTGTAGTAATAAGAACAAGAACAAGAAAACTATATTTAATCCATTTGGTATTGTTTATATACCATAGTCTGTATTGATAGTATCGACATCTGGATCGATCACCCCTACTTTACATTGAGGCTTTAGCGGTGAGCTTCTTGTGTCGTCCTGCTCGGTGTGTATTTGGGTAGCATGCTTAGCCATTCCTTTTACGCTAGTCCTCCAGTGATAATAATACTTGGAAGAAACTTAGTTTCTTTTCCGCCATGGTGGTGACGATTAGTATCTTCGAAGCGGCTTTGCACTATGAATAGACGACGCATTCATTGCAGCTTGCTCTCAAATCTGAGCTGGTGTTCTGGCAAAACCCTCACTTGACCTGGAATTCATGCAACTCCTGCATGTGTGTTACAAGGAATATGGAAATGTAATTGTGTCTCCCGGGTCATGCCTTCCTTTTGATGGAATCTTTCACGCGAGTTCAATCTTTAGCCATGTAAACACTGGGACACCGCTGCTGTAATGATCAGCTGAGCTCAGCCGATCAGTTAAAAAAGGCAAATATCGGCTCCTAATTCGTACCAATGATCGGGATTGAACATCTCTAAAGGTTATGTCAAATAAAATAGCAGCATCTGCATCATCGCTTACCGTATTAAAAGGTAATCATAAAGTTGAACTTATTTTTACACTTGAATGTAAGTCAGAACGGTTTAAAAATGAGGTCAGCAATGCGACTCGACATTGGATTATGCCCTCATTGAAGTTAAGACGTCTGTTGTTATTACATGTGACAATTGATAGGAGTTGCACATCAATAAGAATGCGGGGGGGGAAAAAATCATTGTTTGACGGTCACAATTTGAACCTGCGACAGAAATGTTGCATCCAAACTCTGACAAAACATCCCAGAACGCAAGGATAAGCACCTTTGTGACACGATCAAACCACTTCCAGGAAATGAACTGATACTATTGTAGTTTAATTTCATACATTAAAAGCTTACGATCTGTCTCCCTTTCCCCAAACCTCCATCCCGCCTCCACCCCCAGGCCCCAACTCCACACCTCCTGTGTCCTCCTCCAGGCAGTGACTCAAAGCAGTGTTGAAGAGGGAGCTGTCACCACAGCGTAGCTCTATCTTCCCCGGAGCATCAGGCTTCCTGTAACATCATCCCTCCAGGTTTTGATCAGGGTCAAGGTAACCGAGAGGGTCGAGAATCAGCGGCGGGGGCAGAGGAGCTCGAACAATGCAAAGGATTGTGGTGCTGCATTTTTTCTCGGCTGCAGCACAGACTTTTGTAACCCGATATGAGGTCAGACAATAATCGCGTCCCGCAGCCGGCCAACCGGGTGCTGTATGTGGCCTCGTTTGGCCCACAATTTCTCCGCACGCTCGCTCTCTCAACGAGGTCACACTTGGCACACCTGAATATGTGCAACATCCATTACAGGTCACAAGACTAAGCTTTTTTTTTTCAAGCTGATCCCGATACAGATAATTCCCTGGTCCTTAAAGGGAAACATTATCACAATTTCAGAAGGGTTAAAACCATTAAAAATCAGTTCCCAGTGGCTTATTTTATTTTTCGAAGTTTTTTTCAAAATTTTACCCATCACGCAATATCCCTAAAAAAAGCTTCAAAGTGCCTGATTTTAACCATCGTTATATACACCCGTCCATTTTCCTGTGACGTCACATAGTGATGCTAACTCAAACAAACATGGCGCATAGAACAGCAAGCTATAGCGACATTAGCTCGGATTCAGACTCGGATTTCAGCGGCTTAAGGGATTCAACAGATTACGCATGTATTGAAACGGATGGTTGTAGTGTGGAGGCAGGTATAGCGAAAATGAAATTGAAGAAGAAACTGAAGCTATTGAGCCATATCGGTTTGAACCGTATGCAAGCGAAACCGACGAAAACGACACGACAGCCAGCGACACGGGAGAAAGCGAGGACGAATTCGGCGATCCCCTTCTAACCAACGATTGGTATGTGTTTGTTTGGCATTAAAGGAAACTAACAACTATGAACTAGGTTTACAGCATATGAAATACATTTGGCAACAACATGCACTTTGAGAGTGCAGACAGCCCAGTTTTCATCAATTAATATATTCTGTAGACATACCCTCATCCGCGCTCTTTTCCTGAAAGCTGATCTGTCCAGTTTTGGAGTTAATGTCAGCAGGCCAGGGAAGCTAGGGTCGATATTCTTCTCTTGATCATCTTCGGTGGCATAAGGGACGGTGTAAGCCAAGACATCCAGGGGGTTTAGCTCGCTCGTCTGCGGGAACAAACTGCCGCCATTGCTTGCCGTGCTACCGAGGCCCTTTGTCCCTAAATTGCTCACACACTCCGGCAGATTCAATGGGGGTCTGGCGGCAGATTTCTTTGACTTTATCGTTGGAAATGCATCTGCTTTGAGTGTCGCAGGATATCCACACATTCTTGCCATCTCTGTCGTAGCATAGCTTTCGTCGGTAAAGTGTGCGGAACAAACGTCCAATTTCTTGCCACTTTTGCATCTTTGGGCCACTGGTGCAACTTGAATCCGTCCCTGTTCGTGTTGTTACACCCTCCGACAACACACCGACGAGGCATGATGTCTCCAAGGTACGGAAAACAGTCGAAAAAACGGAAAATAACAGAGCTGATTTGACTCGGTGTTTGAGAAAATGGCGGATTGCTTCCTGATGTGACATCACGTTCCGAGAGCGAATATTAGAAAGGCGTTTAATTCGCCAAAATTCACCCATTTAGAGTTCGGAAATCGGTTAAAAAAATGTATGGTCTTTTTTCTGCAACATCAAGGTATATATTGACGCTTACATAAGTCTGGTGATAATGTTCCCCTTTAAGACCAACACGATACTTAATTTATATCCATATTATATCCGTAGTTTCTGCAAAGCTTTGTTTGTGGCTGGGTTTGGGCCCGTTTCTTAAACAGCAGGTATCTTCATAGGTTGTCAAAACACATTTGTCGCAATGCTGCCGGGTCAGGTGGTAAAGTTCGGTGATTGTCTCAAGAACGTTTGGTGCAAATAGCACGCAAAAGATCTTCCTCTGAGACAGTGAAGTCCCACACGATCGACACCATGATTGTTTACAGTGAGCTCTGTAGACGTTTACCACAGGCTGCTTCCAGCGCAGGAGAAAAGGAGCGCTTGATTTGCTCACCCTAACCTACCCAGAGCACAGTACGGGTAATCTCGCCCCATTGAAGCGTTTTAAATCGGATTTATCGTATGATGTCATAATGTCTCACTTATATGGGCCCAATAATTAAGTTAAAGTTAAAGTACCAATGATTGTCACACACACACACTAGGTGTGGTGAAATTTGTCCTCTGCATTTGACCCATCCCCTTGGTCACCCCCTGGGAGGTGAGGGGAGCATTGAGCAGTGAGCAGCAGCGTGGGCCGCGCTCGGGAATCATTTGGGGATTTAACCCCCAATTCCAACCCTTGATGCTGAGTGCCAAGCAGGGAGGCAATGGGTCCCATTTTATGTAGTCTCTGGTATGACTCGGCAGGGGTTTGAACTCACAACCTACCGATCTCAGGGCATGTCACACATTTGTCATGCACCCTTTCTTTTTTTAAAATGGATCTACTAATTATTGTGATGTTTACTGGACGCTTCCAAATGAATACATAACCCTAAATTTAATATCATGAGATTTCATTTTAGGATGTTTTATTCAAACAGTATATATTAGTGATCCTTAGGTGGACACAAATGCTTGCAAATGTATAGTTTGTAAGTGGATATTAATAGGATATAAAATACATGATGCAAGAAGCTTGAGCTCAACAGTTATATTCCTATGTCTTTTGCTAGTGCGCTCATATATCTCTTAAAGGGGACATAATATTGATTATTTTTCTACATTCAAAACACTTAATTGTGGTCTACATAACATGTAATGGTAGTTCTTTGGTCAAGATTTTGCATAGATTATGTTTTAGAGCAGTGGTTCTTAACCTGGGTTCGATCGAACCCTAGGGGTTCGGTGAGTCGGCCTCAGGGGTTCGGCGGAGGTCAAAACACACCCGACTCATCGTGTAAATAAAAACTTCTCCCTATCGGCGTATTACGGATACGGCAACAGCTGACTGGTTTGCAGGTGTGTAATTTGGTGTGAGTTCATGCACTGTGTTGGTTTTGTTGTTTGAACAAGGTGATGTTCATGCACGGTTCATTTTGTGCACCAGTAAAAAAAAAACATGGTAACACTTTAGTATGGGGAACATATTCACCATTAATTAGTTGTTTTTTAACATGCAAATTAGTAACATATTAGCTCTTAACTAGTCATTATTAAGTACTTATTAATGCCTTATACGGCATGGCCTTATTATAACCCTAACTCTCTAACCCTAACCAAATAACTCTAAATTAAGTCTTTGTTACTTAGAATATGTTCCCCTAGTGTCCAAATAACTCTAAATTAAGTCTTTGTTACTTAGAATATGTTCCCCAAATGTCCAAATAACTCTAAATTTAGTCTTTGTTACTTAGAATATGTTCCTCTAGTGTCCAAATAATTCTAAATTTAGCCTTTGTTACTTAGAATATGTTCCCCTAGTGTCCAAATAACTCTAAATTAAGTCTTTGTTACTTAGAATATGTTCCCCTAGTGTCCAAATAACTCTAAATTAAGTCTTTGTTACTTAGAATATGTTCCCAGAGTGTCCATATAACTCTAAATTTAGTCTTTGTTACTTAGAATATGTTCCCCGAGTGTCCAAATAACTCTAAATTTAGTATTTGTTACTTAGAATATGTTCCCCTAGTGTCCAAATAACTCTAAATTTAGTTTTTGTTACTTAGAATATGTTCCCCTAGTGTCCAAATAACTCTAAATTAAGTCTTTGTTACTTAGAATATGTTCCCCGAGTGTCCAAATAACTCTAAATTTAGTCTTTGTTACTTAGAATATGTTCCCCGAGTGTCCAAATAACTCTAAATTTAGTATTTGTTACTTAGAATATGTTCCCCTAGTGTCCAAATAACTCTAAATTTAGTTTTTGTTACTTAGAATATGTTCCCCTAGTGTCCAAATAACTCTAAATTTAGTTTTTGTTACTTAGAATATGTTCCCCTAGTGTCCAAATAACTCTAAATTAAGTCTTTGTTACTTAGAATATGTTCCCTTAGTGTCCAAATAACTCTAAATTAAGTCTTTGTTACTTAGAATATGTTCCCTGAGTGTCCAAATAACTCTAAATTTAGTATTTGTTACTTAGAATATGTTCCCCTAGTGTCCAAATAACTCTAAATTTAGTCTTTGTTACTTAGAATATGTTCCCTTAGTGTCCAAATAACTCTAAATTAAGTCTTTGTTACTTAGAATATGTTCCCTGAGTGTCCAAATAACTCTAAATTTAGTATTTGTTACTTAGAATATGTTCCCCTAGTGTCCAAATAACTCTAAATTTAGTATTTGTTACTTAGAATATGTTCCCCTAGTGTCCAAATAACTCTAAATTAAGTCTTTGTTACTTAGAATATGATCGGTGAATGCGCATATGAAACTGGTGGGGTTCGGTACCTCCAACAAGGTTAAGAACCACTGTTTTAGAAACTGTCTTCAAACCGCCTGGTGGAGCCATTTTCCCCAGGTGCTTGACTGGCGCTGTGGAGCCAGAAGCCAAGGACATTTAGGTGCACACTGATTGCACCAGAGACTTATTGTTTTTGACCGCAGGCTGACGGCAGTCAGAGTTTGTATTATAAGAATTTATGTTTTGTTTGAGAATAAATTAAAATGGACTTTCGTATCACAAAGGAACTTTGTTTATTCTTTTTTTAACGTTAAAAGTAAAAGTTAAAGTACCAATGATTGTCACACACACTCTAGGTGTGGTGAAATTATCCTCTGCATTTGACCCATCACCCTCACCCCCTGGGAGGTGAGGGGGGCAGTGAGCAGCAGCGGTGGCCACGCCCGGAAATAATTTTTGGTGACTTAATGGTACAAGCTTGTTATCAGAAGAAAAGCCTGCCGAAAGCCGCGAGTGCATTAACGAAAGTGCGGGGACGGTCTTATTTACGTGGCTTCACTTTGACAATGTCTTTCTTGTAGTTTTAGCGCTTCCATAGCGAGTCTACTGACAGATTAGGTTCAAAACCATATGCTACTTTATATTAGAATTGGCGACAGGGGAGGATGCATGTGCATGTACGAGCCAGTCTGCCCCACAACAAGAGAATAAAGGAAAAGAAGGAGCTTATTGACTGCAGCATTGGACATTAATGGCGGACGCGTGCAAAGGGAACTTTAAGTTGTCGTATTGTCTTATTTATCAATCCACGCTATCATGTACATACAACATCTGGCAAAAAAACTTGAAATTGTATGAATGTTTAAAGTATCATTCTTTCATTGTACATTTGCACTGTTCAGATATATGTATGTTTTTTTGTTGTGTATACTGTTATAAATGATGTGATATCTTAGTGACCATTGCATTGTTGGGGGTCGTTATGTTGGACAACTGCCATACAGCCCATTTTCCCAAGGGAGGAGGGTCAGGCTCTGCCTCAAAGTCAGAGGAATGTCCTCCAATGAACCCGCAGCTCTCCAGTGCAGGCAGCACTCATGCAGCCCCAGACCATGACGCTACCACCACCATGACTATAGGTAAGACACTCTTACTTTAATCTTTTGACTGTGTGTTGTTATTTTAAGTGTAACACAAGATGTACACTAAATACTCAAAATTGTAGTACAATTTGTTCTGTAGCATTGTCTCGAGATAAAAAGGGTGTACTCATGTTTGTGTACCCAGTACTTCTAAGTCACAGCAGTCTATTTTAAATAAAGTAACTGTCATTATCTCATTATTAATAACACAAAAACCGGCACTTTTAGTTGCTCCCTAACCCCCACTTGGTTTCTTGATGGATGACGTGTCCATTGACTCACAGTGTGGACGATGCCAGTGAGCTGCAGCAGCACAATGTGAGGAAACAAGTCGCACATGACACGCTGACGCACTTGCATGCAGGTGGCTCGCTAACCCTTAGCTCCAGCATGCTGGTACTGTCCAGCTGTAATCGCAGCAGAGAGGAAGCCGCTGCTTTTTATCAAAACACAAAGTGTGGATAAAGAGATGGACAGGGGAAAATAGATGGCTTTTCTGATTGTCGCATTACAGAGTGGAAAACTTGTTTCCATGACCTTGTGAGTGTGTTACAACACCAAGCGCAGACCGATGTGTATCAACTATCATCAGGGTCTATCATTCCAGTGTAAAAGTGTCATACGGAAAAGGTTACATACAAAAGAGCTTGAGCGCTTTGTATCAGATAACTGGGTTTCCTTTCTTTCCATTTTCCATGCTTGTAAAAACCTGCCTTATTTACTATACAACTGCAGGAGCTGTGTGGGCCATTCCACCAAATCGTAGCAAAGATGTATAAATGCTAGAGATGTCCGATAATATCGGACTGCCGATATTATTGGCCGATAAATGCTTTAAAATGTAATATCGGAAATGATCGGTATCGGTTTCAAAAAGTAAAATGTATGACTTTTGAAAAACGCCGCTGTAAGGAGGGGTACACGGACGTAGGGAGAAGTACAGAGCAGTTGCGTCTCCCAGTCATACTTGCCAACCCTCCCGATTTTCCCTGGAGACTCCCGAATTTCAGTGCCCCTCCCGAAAATCTCCCGGGGCAACCATTCTCCAAAAATTTCTCCCGATTTCCACCCAGACAACAATAATGGAGGCAGTGCCTTAAAGGCACTGCCTTTGCGTGCCGGCCCAATCACATACTATCTACGGCTTTTCACACACACAAGTGAATGCAAGGCATAGTTGGTCAACAGCCATACAGGTCACACTGAGGGTGGCCGTATAAACAACTTTAACACTGTTATAAATTTGCGCCACACTGTGAACCCACACCAAACAAGAATGACAAACACATTTCGGGAGAACATCCGCACCGTAACACAACATAAACACAACAGAACAAATACCCAGAACCCCTTGCAGCACTAACTCTTCCGGGACGCTACAATATACACCCCCCGCAAAAAAACTCAACCCCCCCGCCTACCTCAACTTCCTCACGCTCTTTCAGCGAGAGCATGTCCCAAATTCCAAGCTGCTGTTTTGAAGCATGTTAAAAAAAATAATGCACTTTGTGACTTAAATAATAAATATGGCAGTGCCATGTTGGCATTTTTTTCCATAACTTGAGTTGATTTATTTTGGAAAACCTTGTTACATTGTTTAATGCATCCAGCGGGGCATCACAACAAAATTAGGCATAATAATGTCTTAATTCCACAACTGTAGATCGGTATCGGTTGATATCGGAATCGGTAATTAAGAGTTGGACAATATCGGAATATCGGATATCGGCAAAAAAGCCATTATCGGACATCTCTAATAAACGCACAGTAAAATTAACTGTCAAAAATATATATTCTTTCATTTAGCGAAGTGTCCTAATTGCCTAATAAATAAATACAATTTTAAAGGACAACCCCCGCCCCCCAACCCTCTTGCACAGAAAGAGTGTGTTCTGTTCGGACTGCAACGACTCTGATTTTTTGGATTATGTCTTATTTCTGTCATAACGTGGATCTTTACATAGCTTGCTGCGAGGATTGTTTTCCCGGGATGGAAACGGACTTGATCGGACAAAGCTTGCAGGTAAAAACATGATTTAATCTTTCAAAAAGTACTACAAAACAAAAGGGCGCACAAGGCGGAGGCACAACTTAACGCAGGGAGCAAAACTAATACTTTAACGTAAACTATGGACATGAAACAAAAACTCGCTAACTGTGACATGAATAAACAAAAAATTACTTGGCAAGGCATGGAACGAGCAGTATGAACAAAGCATGAAACAAGTCAGCACAGAGCATATGATACAGAATGATGTCGCCAGGACTGTGTGATCCAAACAAATGAGGCAAGTGAAACTAATGAGTTGCCATGGTGACAAAACAAACAAGGAAGCGCAAACAGGAACTATGGAGTCGTCATGGAAACTAAAACAAACAAGGGTGCACAAAAACAGGAACTACTGGAGTCCAAAACTAGCAGAAAATACCAAAACATAATCCAGACCACAGAACATGACAATTTCGAGTCATTCGGAATATTTCTATTGTGTAAGATAGCGATTTGTCACTTGCTGGAGGAGCCGTTGCATTAAATAAATGACACGTCCTCCTTACGCACACAAATGTAGTTCGATGGTGAGCAAGCATGCCGTCGGTTAGACTTTTGGATTATTTTGAGTGTTTTGTATTATATTATAACGAGTGAATTTTATCATTAAAAGAAACTTGAAAGGAGCGATCGATCTCATACATACATTGCATCCGGGAAATATGCACAGTTTCACTTTTTCCGCATTTTGTTGTGTTACAGCCTTATTCCAAAATGGAATAAATTCATTTTTCCCTCAAAAGTCTACATACAATAACCCATAATGACAATGTGAATTTATTTTTTTTTGCACATTTATTAAAAATTTAAAAAATCACATAAGTAATCCCAGCCTGTGTGCAGTACTTTGTTAATGCACATTTAGCAGCAATTAGTCTCAAGTCTTTTTCAATACCATGCCACAAGCTTGGCACAACTATCTTTGGCAGTTTCGGTCATTCCTCTTTGCCCATTCCTTTTTGCAGCAACTCGCAGTCTCCATCAGGTTGAATGCGAAGCGTTTTCATCCAGGATGTGTCTGTACATTGCTGCATTAATTTATCCCCACAGCATGATGCTGCCACAACCATGCTTCACTATAAAGATGGTATGAGCCTGGTAATGAGCGGTGCCTGGTTTCCTCCAAACTTGACGCCTGGCATTCACGGCAATGAGTTCAATCTTTGTCTCATCAGACCAGATAATTTAGTTTCTCATTGTCTGAGATTATTTCAGGTGCATTTTGACAAACTTTTTTTTTTTCAAAATACATTTCTTCTGTCTGGCCACTATACCACACAGGCCTGATTGGACAGTTGCTGCAAAAAGGTTTGTACTTCTGGAAGGTTCTCCTCTCTCTCTACAGAAGAATGCTGTAGCTCTAACTGAGTGACCATTGGGTTATTGGTCACCTCCCTGACTAGATCCAGATGAATGCAGCAATGTACAGAGACATCCTGGATGAAAACCAACACATCATATCCAAGCTGATGGGATTTAAGAGGTGCATCAAAGAGGAATGGACAAAACTGCCCAAAGATAGGTGTGTCAAGCTTGTGTCATCGTATTCAAAAATACTTGAGGCTGTAATTGCCAAAGGTGCATCAACAAAGTACTGAGTAAAGGCTATGAATACTTGTGTTTGTTTAGTTGTTTGTTTTTTTTAAATTGAATTTTCAAAATTTAAAAAGAAAACGTTTAGCATTGTCGTCATTATGGGGTATTTTGTTTGTACATTGTCGAGGACCAAAATTAATTTATTCCATGTTGTAATAATGCTGTAACATAATAAAATATAGAAATAGTAAAGCGCTGTGAATACTTTCCCGATGCACCGTATGCAGTAAGAAGAATGGATTAGATCTATATTGCACTTTTATAGACACTCAAAGCGCTTTACAGAGAGAACTGAGAACCCATCATTCATCCATCCATCCATCCATTTTCTACGGCTTATTCCCTTCGGGGTCGCTGGAGCCTATCTCAGCTACAATCATTCCATCATTCATTCGCTCCACATTCATACATTGATGGTGGTAAACTATATTTGTAGCCACAGCTGCCGTGTGGTAGACTGACCGAAATTTATTCCATGACTCAGCTACGTTGTATCATTAGATGGTATATTGCTGTGCCATGGCATATCTATCTCAATCCTGCTAAAGGAGGAGGAAGTGTGCTGAACTTGCACCTTTGGCAGCAATTACAGCCTCAAGTCTTTCTGAATACGATGCTACAAGCTTGGCATGCCTATCTTTGGGCAGTTTCGCCCATTCCTCTTGGCAGCACTTCTCAAGCTCCATCAGGTTAGATAGGAAGGGTTGTTTTTTTTATCCAGGATGTCTCTGTGCATTGCTGCAGTCATCTTTCAATATGAGTATGACCTAATTTCAGGAATCAGACATAATGGCTGAGATGCTATGATGCCTGTGTGATAGCAAATCGTGTAAAGCCAGGTAGGGATGTCCCGATCCAGGTTTTTGCACTTCCGATCCGATACCGATATTGTTTTTGCATTTCCGATCCGATACCGATACTGACCGATACTGGCCTATCCGAGCATGTATTAAAGTTTAAAGTTATTTAGCCTACTTAGTTGTCAGAATCATGTTGAAAAGGGTTTTAGTACTCTTGATAACAACTAGCCAGCTGAATTAGGGGAGTTTGAATAATACACAATGGTTGGTAACAAGAAACTGACCTGTTTATTCAAGGATAAACACAAAATAGACAAAATTATACATGACAAACAGAAATGGCATCATTGAACTAGGGCTGGGCGATATGGCCTTTTTTTAATATTGCGATATTTTAAGGCCATATTGCGATACACAATATATATCTCGATATTTTGCCTTAGCCTTGAATGAACACTTGATGCATATAATCACAGCAGTATGATGATTCTATGTGTTTTGATTGATTGATTGAGACTTTTATTAGTAGGTTGCACAGTGAAGTACATATTCCGTACAATTGACCACTAAATGGTAACACCCCAATAAGTTTTTCAACTTGTTTAAGTCGGGGTCCACTTAAATTGATTCATGATACAGATATATACTATCAGATATATACTATCATCATAATACAGTCATCACACAAGATAATCACATTGAATTATTTACATTATTTATAATCCAGGGTGTGGAGGCGGGCGCCGGATGTAAGTGTCAAAAAGACAGCCAAAAGAGTTTGATATGAGAATAAATCTAAAGTTAAAATATAGGGTAGAAATGCACCCATTTGCAGGAAATGTAGTCTTTCTTTCAAGGCTTGCATGTCTACATTAAAACATTCTTCTTCATACTGCATTAATATATGCTACTTTTAAACTTTCATGCAGAGAAGGAAATCACAACTAAAAAAATCACAAATTTTTTCATACGGTGTTGATGTGGAAATTTTTGCCTCGGCATTTTGATGGTGTGGACGTGTGGCACCGAATGGAGATAAGCGTCTCGACAGACGTCACAATATTTGAACAATGATGACGAAAACTGTTTTCTCTGTCGTGTCCGTGTGTCGAAAATTGTTATGTAATGCCAGCAGCTAAATGCAACTGCGTGAGAATCCACAGACCTGTGGATGTGTTGAAGGTGTGCTGGAAAATGCGGAACGGAAAGTACGGAGCAGCAGAAACGTGGAATGTATTATTTAAATCGTTGCGTTGGAAAACACGGACCGGAGGTTTTTTTTAAACTGGATCTGGATCGGCATTTTCCCATGCCTTGCCGATACGCAATTTTTGGCAAATATCGGCAGCCGATCCGATCCAAATATCGGATCGGGACATCCCTAAAGCCAGGACTAGAGTGTAAAGTCTAACACCTGAGACCCACACTTAATACCGTTATTTTGCTTCACTGGGTTGTGTGTGAAAAGCACATGCCAATATATTCCACAGCTACTATTACGGCTCTGATTCGGGGTCTCTTTGTGAAAGAGGCAGCATCAGGACTACTAAATTGTTCCTAGGATCAGTGGCATCCCACTCAAATCAGTTAAGAGTTCTTGTGCACTGCTGATAAAGGTGACGCCAGCCAAGAAGAGACAGCATTTCAGTGTGCCTGTCTCCTGAACCTCCTGTTTCCTCTTAAACCCTCCTTACTGATAAGACTGAAGTGACCTCCCACCACCACTGTTGTGGCTTTCAGGTTATGTTTGGTCATTTGGTTGGGTTTGCCAAATAAAGAAAAAGGTCAAAATGACAAGGAACAGCAGTTATAATTTGGTATTTATTTTAAACCTATCATCGTTCATTCATTCAACATATTTAGAAATCACCTTTTACACGGTGTACCTTTTAGGAATGTCCTCACCAAAACTAACCATTAACCTTTTTGAATGAATGCAAAGTGTGTACACTAGATTCGGTGGGACATGGAGTCCATCCACAGCTGTTGACTTGTGAACAGGAAGGTGATAAAAGATGAATCAATGTCACAGATGGCGGCTGCATCGGCTTAAGGGCTGCTCTCTTGCACACAGGAAGGGGACTTGTGTTGTGTGCGATAAAACAAGGTACATGTTCCTACTTGTTTTGATGCCTTGATATACACTATGAAAGCCAGTGTCCTCCGCAGTGGACATGCATAAAAGGGCTTTTTTCCCCCGAAATGTGTAACTGACAAGCAATCGACTACCAACAAATGTCCAAAGCATACTGGGGATATGGACACAACTGAGGCAGATATCTTAATTAGATAATTTATTTAGGAAGACATTGGTCTCATTCGATGAAGAATGTTTATTAGAAATATTTACTATTAAATTTATTTAGGAAGACATTGGTCTCATTCGATGAAGAATGTTTATTAGAAACATTTACTATTAAAACAGCCTGTCTGTTTCTTTTTCCACTGAAACAATAATCAACTGGACACAGTGCGCCATAATCACTTAGTTTTGTGTTTTTCCTGATTTACTATTTCTTATTTCCAAGTTCTACTTCCTGTTAGGCATGTCCTGCTGTAGCTTTTTTCAGCTATTACAGCTTCAACTCTTCTGGGAAGGCTGTCCACAAGGTTGCGGAGAGTATTTATAGAAATGTTCGACCATTCTTCCAAAAGTGCATTGGTGAGGTCACACACTGATGTTGGTGGAGAAGGCCTGGCTCTCAGTCTCCGTTCTAATTCATCCCAAAGGTGTTCTATATGGTTCAGGTCAGAACTCTGTGCAGGCCAGTCAAGTTCATCCACACCAGACTATGTCATCCGTGTCTTTATGGACCTCACAGTCATGTTGGAAGAGGTTAGGGGCCCGCTCCAAACTGTTGCCATAAGGTTGGGAGCATGGAATTGTCCAAAATGTTTTGGTATCCTAGAGCATTCACAGTTCCTTTCACTGGAACTACGCGGGCAAAGCCCAACTCCTGAAAAACAACCCCACACCATAATTCCTCTTCCACCAAATGTCATACTCGGCACAATGCAGTCCGAACTAATAGCGTTTTCCTGGCAACCTCCAAACCCAGACTCGTCCATCAGATTGCCAGATGGAAAAGCGTGGTTCATCAGTCCAGAGAACGCGTCTCCACTGCTCTAGAGTCCAGTGCCGACGGGTTTTACACCACTGCATCCGACGCTTTGCATTGGACTTCGTGATGTATGGCTTGGATGCAGCTGCTCGGCCATGGAAACCCCTTCCATGAAGCTCTCTGCGTACTGTACGTGGGCTGATTGGAAGGTCACATGAAGTTTGGAGCTCTGTAGCAACTGACTGTGCAGAAAGTCAGCGCCCTCTTTGCACTATGCACTTCAGCATCCGCTGACCCCTCTCTGTCAGTTTACGTGGCCTACTCAGTGGTCTAGTGTCCGCCCTGAGATCGGTAGGTTGTGAGTTCAAACCCCGGCCGAGTCATACCAAAGACTATAAAAATGGGACCCATTACCTCCCTGCTTGGCACTCAGCATCAATGGTTGGAATTGGGGGTTAAATCACCAAAAATGATTCCCGGGCGCGGCACCGCTGCTGCCCACTGCTCCCCTCACCTCCCAGGGGGTGAACAAGGGGATGGGTCAAATGCAGAGGACAAATTTCGCCACACCTAGTGTGTGTGTGACAATCATTGGTACTTTAACTTTAACTTTACCACTTGGTGGTCGAGTTGCTGTTGTTCCCAAACTCTTCCATTTTCTTAAAATAAAGCCGACAGTTGACTTTGGATAATTTAGGAGCGAGGAAATTTCACGACTGGATTTGTTGCACAGTTCCATGCTGGAAGTCACTGAGCTCCTGAGAGCGGCCCATTCTTAAACAAATGTTTGTAGAAACAGTCTCCATGCCTAAGTGCTTGATTGTATACACCTGTGGCCGGACCAAGTGATTAGGACACCTGATTTTGATCATTTGGATGGGTGGCCAAATACATTTGGCAATATAGTGTATGTTTAAAAGTTATTTCAAATCAGGCTTTCAGTGCAAGCTGCGACAGCTGCAAAGGGGCGATCAATGCTTTTATTTGATGTGTAACGGCCGGGTGTCCCAATACTTTTGCATAATGGCAACACAAGGTTTCACCTATGAAACATTGTGTAAATTAATAATATTTGTTCACCAGAAGAATGCCGCAGTCAGTAACCCATGACGATCACTGATTTTTATGGAGGACTCTTGGTTGTGGTGTTTCCATGAAGAGGCGTTTATTCACAGCAACCTGATCACGTTTCTTTTGTTCCTGCTGCCTTGTCAGACAAGAACATCCTCACTTGATGGCTGAGTGGAAAAGAGGGGGAATGCAAAGAGGGTCGGTTTGCCCTCAGGCATGTTTTTTTTGTTTGTTGCTCTTCCGGAAGTAAATTCTTTCATGGTGACTTAAAGCGAGCAGTCAGCCACTGAGAGCTAAGACAGCTGACAGACCCCAGGTAATCCTCTCAGGTGGGCTTACCTTCAACCAAGGATTAGGGCGAACTTCCTGTGGGCTTGAACGCAGGGGAGGAACTTTTCCATTTTCTTATTGTCACTGCTCACGTTGACGCATTCCTAGTTGTAGTACAAACGACAAGGGAAGATGAAAAAGATGAGTTGTTGATGGGGAGGAAAACACAAGTGTGTCAGAACTTTTTTTCAAAATGAGAGCATTGTGATATTTTTCATTTTCAAAAGCTATAGAATATTTATTGTAACCATTAGGCCCCCCTTAATTTTGGTGAACGTTAAATGTCCCAAGGACCCAAAAGGGTCTCAGACCAATAAAAATAAGTCTGATATATACATATTTTTTTACTTTCAACGCTAAAATATCTATTGATCAACTTCAGATCTAGCCGTTGACATGAAGTTTGACATTTCTTTATGTTTTCTTTTTTTGTTTTACAAAAAAAACTTTTTATAGCAAATACACAAAATATGCAATGTTTTCTCCCCAAAATAATCAAAGTAGAATATTTGATGTGAATTAATCTGAACCTTAAATATGAAAATAATTTGTAAGATTCATTGAATAATGACAGTTTAAAAAATAAATCACATCAGGTCTCGGGGATCCAAAAGGCCCCCACTGATAAAAGTGTTAAAATTGGTATTGGTAACACTTTAGTATGGGGAACATATTCACCATTAATGAGTTGCTTATTAACATGCAAATTAGTAACATATTGGCTCTTAATTATTAATTTGTAAGTACTTATTAATGCCTTATCCTGCATGGCCTTATAATACAACCAGTAAGCCATTAACTAAGAGTCTTCCCTCAATAACCTCAGAATGATTGCTTATTAGTAACCCTAACCCTAACCCTTATATGTTCCCCTTAGTGTCCAAATAACTCTAAATTAAGTATTTGTTACTTAGAATATGTTCCCCATGCTAAAGTGTTACCATATTATTTTTACTTTAACTTAAAACTCTAGATTCACTTAAGACCTATCCGTTGATTGTTCGTTTTTATTTTTTTTGAGCCAATGCCAGTTTTAAAGTTAAAAAAAACAATTAGTTAGTAGTGTTAATCTTGCAACTTTTTCTCATTACATGTCACCTGTTTGCTCTTTAATTCCACTTGTTATGTTTATTTTTGAAATACTATGTTTTTAGAGTGCCGCAATCCTTTGAAAATTTAGCTGCAGACCACAAATGGCCCCCGGGCCGCACTTTGGACACCCCTGGCATACTCAAACGAGGCCATTCCTTTGGACTTAGGCACGATGGCCTGTGCTAGTTTGTGCTAGTTTTGATACTGTTGTATTCCTGTATTGTGGATTATTTTCAGCTTCCTCCCACCTCCAAAGACATGCACCTGGGGATAAGTTGATTGGCAACACTAAATTGGCCCTAGTGTGTGAATGTGAGTGTGAATGTTGGCTGTCTATCTGTGTTGGCCCTGCGATGAGATGGCGACTTGTCCAGGGTGTACCCCGCCTTCCACCCGATTGTAGCTGAGATAGGCTCCAGCGCCCCCCGCGACCCCGAAGGGAATAAGCGGTAGAAAATGGATGGATGGATGGATTATTTACCTGACAAGAGCATCTAATTAAATTTGCTTTGGGTTTGACTTGGATTGTGTCGAGCCTTTATATTCTGTGGGTCCAAGAATGATATGATTAGTCTAGTGCAGGGGTCGGCAACCCGCGGCTCCGGAGCCGCATGCAGCTCTTTGATCACTCTGATGCGGCTCAGCAGCTTACTTGCTGAACCCCCCAATTTTCCCGCAGACTTCCGGATTTCAGTGCCTCTCGCAGAAAACTCCCGGGATTAATATTGACCGATTTGCACCCTTACGGTTATAATAAGGGTGTGCCATGATGGTACAACATTTGGCGCCCTCTACAATCTGTATTAACAGAGTGCCAGCCCAACACTTGTTAAACAATATACATCTTATGCTTGCACACTTACGTGACAGCAAGGCATACTTGGTCAACAGCCACACAGGTTACACTGATGGTGGTCATATAAAACAACTTTAACACTCTTACTAATAATGCGCCACACTTTGAACGAAAACCAAACAAGAATGACAAACACATTTCGGGAGAACATTTGCACCTTAACACAACCTAAACACAACAGAACAAACACCCAGAATCCCATGCAGCCCTGACTCTTCCGGGCTACATTATACACCCCTGCTACTACCAAACCCCGCCCCCACCCCAACCCTGCTCCCTCACACATCAACACCCCCCCACCCCCCACCCCCCCACCCCCCTCTGTGCGCCGGTTGAGGTGGGCGGGGTTTGGTAGCGAGGGGGGTGTATAATGTATCCCGGAAGAGTTAGGGCTGCATGGGATTCTGGGTATTTGTCCTGTTGTGTTTATGTTGTGTTACGGTGCAGATGTTCTCCCGAAATGTGTTTGTCATTCTTGTTTGGTGTGGGTTCACAGTGTGGTGCATTATTAGTAAGAGTGTTACATTTTTTTTTTATACCGCCACCGTCAGTGTGACCTGTGTGGTTGTTGACCAAGTATGCCATGCTGTTACCTACGTAAGCAAAGTGGAAGCCCCATACAACGTGTGGCTGATCAGCCACGCTGATTGTAGTTGGTGCTATATGCTGTACCATAACGGCACGCATGACGCTGACAAGCGCCATTAAATAAAATCCCGCGTGCCGCACCAGCTTTCAAATTCCACATAAAGATGTGTGCAGCGTGTCTGAGACCCCTGGTTATACATAGCACAAAGTAAAAAAAACAACTTTGTATGCAGTGTTATTTCATTTAAAATTTCAAAACATTTTTGCGGCTCCCATTGTTTTCTATAATTTGTGAATCTGGTCAAAATGGCTCTTTGACTGGTAAAGGTTGCCGACCCCTGGTCTAGTGAAATGCTTTTCAAACAGTGGGGCGGGCCCCTCTAAGGTGCCTGAGAGTTTTAGCGTCTTTTTTCATTCTTGAATGACATGTAAGCCTCCAGCTAGGTGGCAGCACTGCTCGAATTAATCAACACACTCAACCAAATATCATGACCAAGTATATTGGTTGCCATATATCGGTTGTGCTAAAACATGCTTACATACAGGAAATACAGATATGAGACGAGTACTTCTTATATAGTGGGGCGAGCATGATGAGGTGAGAAAACAATACACATGTGGCATGTAGGTTCTAGTGCCAGCAACTCGGTGTGGTTTGTTCGGATAAATAAATAATCGTATTTTAATTTAGGGGTGTTGTGAAAAAAAATTATTGAGCAACACTGGCATAGTGGGAATCAAAGCCTGGATTATTTTCCTGCCTTGTGATACGCTACTTGCAAAACAGAATTAAGACTACAAAGCAGTGATGTGTCATCAGGGCCAGCAAGGCCTTCTCTGCTGGCCTAACATAAATCATGATCATAAATTTAATAAAAGTTTATTTTATTTTAAATTTATTTTCCGTAAATGTATGAAAGTATTCATCATATTCTCTCAATGTTTTTAAGTTAGAATTTGTATCCAATCAGACTTCAGCTAGCTTGTTGCCAGCGCTGTATGAATTCTGCCGGAGGCTTTCTGAATCAACATGTAGAACAGGGGTGCTCATTACGTCGATCGCGAGCTACCGGTCGATCTCGGAGGGTGTGTCAGTCGATCACCAGCCAGGCATTAAAAAAATAGTCCTAAAAATGAGCGATCATAAATCTTCACTATGACGTCACTTTCGTCACTTGATTGACATTCACGGCACCCGAGGGTCTTCTGAGATGACGCTGGCTGCTGCCAGCTCATTAAAATTACCGACTGGAAGGCGAGAAACACTTTATTTCAACAGACTCTGGCGCCGTACCTGTCGTCAAAACTCCAAAGACCGACTGCACAGTTGCACAGTTGCACTAACAAAATAAGAGTCTCAGAAAGCTGGCGTGCACAAGCTAGCAAGCTACAGTTTGCCGACAATGTATTTATTGTAAAGTGTATATAAAGGAGTACGGAAGCTGGACAAATAAGATGCCAAAAACCAACCACTTTCATGTGGTATTGGACAGAAAGGAGGACTTTTTTTCTCTTCCATTCGAAAATGCGGACATTATCAGCACCACTGTCTGATTCCTATCAATGCAAGTCATCACAATCAGGTAATACACCAACTTTTATTCTTGTCTTCATGAAAGAAAGGAATCTATATGTGTTAAACATGCTTGTGTTATCTTTAAACACCTTTAAGTTGTTAACAATATTAACTATATGTATTAAACATTCTTGTATTATCATTAAACACCTTTAATTTTTTAACAATATTAACTATGTGTTAAACATGCTTGTATTATCATTAAACACCTTTAACTTGTTAACAATATTAACTATATGTGTTAAACATGCTTGCATTATCTTTAAACACCTTTAACTTGTTAACAATATTAACTATATGTATTAAACATACTTGTATTATCATTAAACACCTTTAATTTTTTAACAATATTAACTATATGTGTTAAACATGCTTGCATTATCTTTAAACACCTTTAACTTGTTAACAATATTAACTATATGTATTAAACATACTTGTATTATCATTAAACACCTTTAATTTTTTAACAATATTAACTATATGTGTTAAACATGCTTGCATTATCATTAAACACCTTTAACTTGTTAACAAAAACATATATTTCATAAATAAGTAAATATAAATTATATATATGAATGAGGTAGATCCCCATGACTTGATCAATTGAAAAGTAGCTCACCTGCAGAAAAAGTGTGAGCACCTCTGATGTAGAAGATCAAGTGAATCTGCTTAATAAAAGACCAATTCATTTTTCATTTTCGTTTTTATTTGTGGAAACACGTCCATCAGTTCTAAAAAGGCTTCAAAGTGCACCTGCATTGTTATTCCTACCATAATAGTTTTCTTAAAAGCCCCATGATCCCCCAAAAGCACCTGGCCCTTGGAATTGTCCCAACTCCATCACCCTAAAGGTGCCCCTGCTTTTAAAGGTAATGTTAAAATCTTGTCTCACAAACCCAATATTGGGTATCGTTTCCTCTGGTGAGATGAATGTATCGTCACACCCCTAGTTGTAACAAATCCAAAGTTACAGCTGCAATAACACTACCTCTTTCGCTTTAATTACCATTGTTTTCTTGCCTCTTGCATTTCGGAAAAGAACTACACAAAGAGCTACTCAAGGATCTTGCATTTGTAATTCCACCTGTTCAAGATTGCACACCTTTATTGCATTGTCATTGTAAGGTTCATCAAGCAAGGATGATGTTGTATAATTATTAACCCATATCTTGCATTCCATCTTTTGGGAGCTTTTTAGCCCCAGTCTCTTTCTTAAAGGGGAACATTATCACAATTTCAGAAGGGTTAAAACCATTAAAAATCAGTTCCCAGTGGCTTATTTTATTTTTCGAAGTTTTTTTCAAAATGTTACCCATCACGCAATATCCCTAAAAAAAGCTTCAAAGTGCCTGATTTTAACCATCGTTATATACACCCGTCCATTTTCCTGTGACGTCACACAGTGATGCCAATACAAACAAACATGGCGGATAGAACAGCAAGCTAGAGCGACATTAGCTCGGATTCAGACTCGGATTTCAGCGTCTTAAGCGATTCAACATATTACGCATGTATTGAAACGGATGGTTGTAGTGTGGAGGCAGGTAGCGAAAACGAAATTGAAGAAGAAACTGAAGCTATTGAGCCACATCGATTTGAACCGTATGCAAGCGAAACCGACGCGACAGCCAGCGACACGGGAGAAAGCGAAGACGAATTCGGCGATCGCCTTCTAACCAACGATTGGTATGTGTTTGTTTGGCATTAAAGGAAACTAACAACTATGAACTAGGTTTACAGCATATGAAATACATTTGGCAACAACATGCACTTTGAGAGTGCAGACAGCCCAATTTTCATCAATTAATATACAGGTAAAAGCCAGTAAATTAGAATATTTTGAAAAACTTGATTTATTTCAGTAATTGCATTCAAAAGGTGTAACTTGTACATTATATTTATTCATTGCACACAGACTGATGCATTCAAATGTTTATTTCATTTAATTTTGATGATTTGAAGTGGCAACAAATGAAAATCCAAAATTCCGTGTGTCACAAAATTAGAATATTACTTAAGGCTAATACAAAAAAGGGATTTTTAGAAATGTTGGCCAACTGAAAAGTATGAAAATGAAAAATATGAGCATGTACAATACTCAATACTTGGTTGGAGCTCCTTTTGCCTCAATTACTGCGTTAATGCGGCTTGGCATGGAGTCGATGAGTTTCTGGCACTGCTCAGGTGTTATGAGAGCCCAGGTTGCTCTGATAGTGGCCTTCAACTCTTCTGCGTTTTTGGGTCTGGCATTCTGCATCTTCCTTTTCACAATACCCCACAGATTTTCTATGGGGCTAAGGTCAGGGGAGTTGGCGGGCCAATTTAGAACAGAAATACCATGGTCCGTAAACCAGGCACGGGTAGATTTTGCGCTGTGTGCAGGCGCCAAGTCCTGTTGGAACTTGAAATCTCCATCTCCATAGAGCAGGTCAGCAGCAGGAAGCATGAAGTGCTCTAAAACTTGCTGGTAGACGGCTGCGTTGACCCTGGATCTCAGGAAACAGAGTGGACCGACACCAGCAGATGACATGGCACCCCAAACCATCACTGATGGTGGAAACTTTACACTAGACTTCAGGCAACGTGGATCCTGTGCCTCTCCTGTCTTCCTCCAGACTCTGGGACCTCGATTTCCAAAGGAAATGCAAAATTTGCATGGTTGGGTGATGGTTTGGGGTGCCATGTCATCTGCTGGTGTCGGTCCACTCTGTTTCCTGAGATCCAGGGTCAACGCAGCCGTCTACCAGCAAGTTTTAGAGCACTTCATGCTTCCTGCTGCTGACCTGCTCTATGGAGATGGAGATTTCAAGTTCCAACAGGACTTGGCGCCTGCACACAGCGCAAAATCTACCCGTGCCTGGTTTACGGACCATGGTATTTCTGTTCTAAATTGGCCCGCCAACTCCCCTGACCTTAGCCCCATAGAAAATCTGTGGGGTATTGTGAAAAGGAAGATGCAGAATGCCAGACCCAAAAACGCAGAAGAGTTGAAGGCCACTATCAGAGCAACCTGGGCTCTCATAACACCTGAGCAGTGCCAGAAACTCATCGACTCCATGCCACGCCGCATTAACGCAGTAATTGAGGCAAAAGGAGCTCCAACCAAGTATTGAGTATTGTACATGCTCATATTTTTCATTTTCATACTTTTCAGTTGGTCAACATTTCTAAAAATCCCTTTTTTGTATTAGCCTTAAGTAATATTCTAATTTTGTGACACACGGAATTTTGGATTTTCATTT
Source organism: Nerophis lumbriciformis (assembly GCF_033978685.3). NCBI lineage: Eukaryota > Metazoa > Chordata > Actinopteri > Syngnathiformes > Syngnathidae > Nerophis > Nerophis lumbriciformis. The sequence continues at coordinate 13,906,860 of NC_084561.2, forward strand.
GTTGCCACTTCAAATCATCAAAATTAAATGAAATAAACATTTGAATGCATCAGTCTGTGTGCAATGAATAAATATAATGTACAAGTTACACCTTTTGAATGCAATTACTGAAATAAATCAAGTTTTTCAAAATATTCTAATTTACTGGCTTTTACCTGTATTCTGTAGACATACCCTCATCCGCGCTCTTTTCCTGAAAGCTGATCTGTCCAGTTTTGGAGTTGATGTCAGCAGGCCAGGGAAGCTAGGGTCGATATTCTTCTCTTGATCATCTTCGGTGGCTTAAGGGTGTTTGAGAAAATGGCGGATTGCTTCCTGATGTGACGTCACAATAAGAGAGCGAATAATAAATAGAAAGGTGTTTAATTCGCCAAAATTCACCCATTTAGAGTTCGGAAATCGGTTAAAAAAATATATGGTCTTTTTTCTGCAACATCAAGGTATATATTGACGCTTACATAGGTCTGGTGATAATGTTCCCCTTTAAAAAATGGTTCTATTACATTCTTAGCCTCTCAACCCTTTTTGGTTGGTTTGTTAGTTAGCATGATTCGTTTACAACACAAAAGATGCGGTACATAAGTCAAAGAAGAACATGCTTTGGAATTATCAAACACAAATAATGACAACGAATAAAAATGCAAATAGATTAATTTTCTCCTTGAAACACAACACAGTTCTTAGTTTTCTGTTTAATGTACGCCATTCGAACTAAACCAACACAATACAACCACACAAATGCAGCATAAATTTTTTTTTTTTTGTCTTTTACTCGGGCTATCAAAGTTAACACGCTAATAACGAGTTAAAAAAAGTTTCCTTTGACGGCACAACTTTTTTAATCACGCGATCAACGTGCGTCGTGTGTAACCCTCAGACCATACTGTAGCGGTGGAAAAGCACCATCGCACCAGCTGGTGTCACAGGTTCCAATAGCGAGCAAAAATGGACAAAGAAAAATGCATATTGAATTCAAAGCCCCGGCAGGTCGGTCTGTCTTCAATACCGAAGTTATTTTCATCCACTGTTGCCGTGAGTTATCAGTATCACCAGAGTTCCTAGCTCTGAGTTGCAGGGTTTTTTTTGTGTATTTGCTTGCTTTTCTGTCCCTACAATAAAGCAAAACACGACTGCACTGGTATAGGTACTTTGGCCTAGTTTACACGTTCCTGGTTATTATTACGCCCACGGTCGACTTTGGTCGGTGTGTCTGCAAAAGAGTGTTTGTGTCCGTTGTGTCCGTTGTGTCCAACCAACAGACAAGGGTTGAAAAGAAAAGATGAGCGTGGCGAAGGACTACTAAATCAAAAAAACTGCCATATTGTTGAGGTGACTTTTTCCGTTTCTTTGCTCTCCACAGCACTCATTTTTCATTTCTCTTCTCACTCCATGCAGAGAATCAACAGTGAGACAGCAGGTTTGGTGCAACCAAACTTGATAGTTGACACTGTTACGCGATTGGCTGTTTAGTGTGTCACTTCCATTGCTCACAGATCACTTCCTGTTTTGCTAAGACCGAGAGTGCCTTTGTTCATGCAACCAACCATGCTTCATTCTTTCCTTGTTTTTTGTTTCTTACAAAAGCACATGATAATAGTAAAACTCACATATATACATGAATACAGGAATTATTAGACATATTGCATGTTTGGTTTAGGAGTTATGTTTAAATAACTGTCATATTGAGTATGAATGTTATACTGTCATATTGAGTAAAAAACACATTTTTGTGTTTGAAAACCTAACAAAAGCACATGTTTCTAGTAAAACTCAAAGATACATTAATACAAGCATTATTACACATTTTGCATGTTTGGTTTAGGAGTTATGTTTGAATAACTGTCATATTTAGTATGACAGTTACGGTCATATTAAGTAAAAAACAAGTTTTGGCGTTTGCAAACCTTACAAAATCACTTGTTTATCCTAAAATTCACAAAGATGCATTAGTTCAGGCATTATTAGACGTTTTGCGTGTTTGGTTTAGGAGTTATGTTTGAATAAATGTTGTATTACTTATCTCAGGATTCTAAGAACATTACTGTCATATTGAGTAAAAAACAATTTTTTTGTGTTTGAAAACCTTACAAAAGCACTTGTTTCTAGTAAAACTCACAGAGATACATTATTTCAGGCATTATTACACATACTGCATGTTTGGTTTTGGAGTTATGTTTGAATAACTGTCATATTTAGTATGACAGATGTCATATTGACTAAAAAAACAAACAATGTTTATGATTGCAAACCTTACAAAAGCACATGTTTCTAGTAAAACTCAGAGATACATTAATACAAGCATTATTACACATTTTGCATGTTTGGTTTAGGAGTTATGTTTTCTTGCTTTTTTCGCATTATCTCAGGATTTTAAGAACAATACTGTCATATTGAGTAAAAAACAATTTTTTTGTGTTTGAAAACCTTACAAAAGCACATGTTTCTAGTAAAACTCACAAAGATACATTATTTCAGGCATTATTACACATATTGCATGTTTGGTTTTGGAGTTATGTTTGGAATAACTGTCATATTTAGTATGACACTTACGGTCATATTAAGTAAAAAAACAAACAAATGTTTATGTTTGCAAACCTTACAAAAGCACGTGTTTCTAGTAAAACTCAAAGATACATGAATGCAAGCATTATTACACATTTTGCATGTTTGGTTTAGGAGTTATGTATTCTTGCTTTTTTCGCATTATCTCAGGATTCTAAGAACATTACTGTCATATTGAGTAAAAAACTATTTTTTGTGTTTGAAAACCTTACAAAAGCACATGTTTCTAGTAAAACTCACAAAGATACATTATTTCAGGCATTATTACACATATTGCATGTTTGGTTTTGGGGTTATGTTTGGAATAACTGTCATATTTAGTATGACAGTTACGGTCATATTAAGTAAAAAAACAACAACAAATGTTTATGTTTGCAAACCTTACAAAAGCACATGTTTCTAGTAAAACTCAAAGATACATTATTTCAGGCATTATTAGACAAACACATTTTTATTTATATCAATTATGTGTCTATAGATATTGTTTTATCAGCCTTGCCTTAGATTATTCTCGATTAGTTTACTCTGGACAGAATGCAATTAATCGCAATTAAATATTTCAATTGTTTGACAGCCCTGTTTTTTTTACTTTTTTGCAGCTTTCACCACAACCCCTTTGTGGGTTATCATAAACAACTGGCCAGCTAAGTTGATTGTAGGCGTATGCCCACAAATCCCACCGTGCCCTGGCACCCCTTTTTTAAATCATGAATACTAGAAGCTTCCATAACCAAAGTTACAAGACTTGAGAGGTGCGACCGGGCTAAATTAGGGTGCAATAATTAGCAATCCCGTCCTGCACCTGCTGTAAACAATGCTGACGGGTGCAGGGTGTAAAAAACAAACAAAGAGCTTAGAGCTGCAAAAATGCATCACGCAGGTGAGAGAATCGTCTGTGACTTTGTCAGCACAAGTACAACACACACCCTCCGTTCTACAAATAGACGTTTGGATCTATTGTCGTCGTGCCGTGCGGCCTCTTGATGAGCGTAGTCGTAGACGTCGACCACGGGCAGCTGCAGGATTTGAAGCCGCAGAGAAAGAGAGAAAGGGGGGCGTAAAAAAATCCAAAGGGGAAAAAGCAACGTCGGCAGGCAACAGGATGCACATGGCCCTGAGAAGGATGACTTGTTGGATGCAGGAAGCCGAGAGAGAAGGCGAGAGGAAGGAGGCCGTTTGGATCACAGCTGCGTTCGGATTGAAAAATTCCTGTTTTGAAGCACAGACATGTTGTTGTCCCGCCACAGGATGACAAAGAGGCGGAAGAGCCCAGTTGGCCGCACTTAATGCGCTTGTCCACTTTTTGGTGGTTCGATATCAGAACTAATATTAGACACCCTTGATTACCTTTTTTTGCATTTTGGAAGAGTTTTCATACACTTTAAATACAACAATTTGTATTTTTTAGGTAGTTTTTGTTCCTGTGCATGTCCCAGCATAGGCGGATCCTGTGGGTGCTTCGGGGCCCGAGCACTAGGGCTGCGAATCTTTGGGTGTCCCACGATTCGATTCAATATCGATCCTTGGGGTCACGATTCGATTCAAAATCGATTTTTTTTTCCGATTCAACGCGATTCTCGATTCAAAAACGATATTTTCCCGATTCAAAACGATTCTCTATTCATTCAATACATAGGATTTCAGCAGGATCTACCCCAGTCTGCTGACATGCAAGCAGAATAGTAGATTTTTGTAAAAAGCTTTTATAATTGTAAAGGACAATGTTTTATCAACTGATTGCAATAATGTAAATTTGTTTTAACTATTAAATGAACCAAAAATATGACTTATTTGATCTTTGTGAAAATATTTGACACAGTGTGTTGTCAAGCTTATGAGATGCGATGCAAGTGTAAGCCACTGTGACACTATTCTTTTTTTTTTTTAATAAATGTCTAATGATAATGTCAATGAGGGATGTTCAATCACTGCTATGTTGAAATATTGATACTGTTGTTGATAATATTAATTTTTGTTTCACTACTTTTGGTTTGTTCTGTGTTGTGTTTGTGTCTCCTTTCAATTACTCTGTATATTGCTGTTCTTAGTGTTGCTGGGTCGGGTTTGGTTTTGGAATTGAATTGCATTGTTATAGTATTGCTTTGTATTATTTTGTTGGATTGATTAATAAAAAAAAAAAGAAAACATTTTAAAAAATTAAAAAGTTAAAATTAAAATCGATTTTTGAAAAATGAGAATCGATACTGAATCGTACAACGTGAGAATCGCGATTTGAATTCGAATCGATTTTTTCCCACTCGCCAAATTATTTCTCACCACTAAGCAAAAACCGCACATGCTCAGAAAAGTAGCGTCAGATTTACTGCCCGTCCGAGCACCCACTGGCAAAAATGTAGATCGCCGCCTATGTGTCCCAATACTTTTGACCACATCATGCAGCATTTCCTAAAGTTAATTTCTGGGCTCAACATATTTTTTTAATCCATATTCCAATGTGTTGATTGTCAAGCAGGCACATTTAGTTTGCACTAAATCAGATTCTTTATTATTAGTTTATGAACTACACAAGGTGTGTCAGAAAAGTTGTCAACCGCAATCTTCGACATGAGGTACATCGTTTACTGCAAGTTCTTGCCACGGGGCCAGGACATTCACTAGCGCATCTTACTTGCGCTAATCGCTATCAGACAACTACTACTACCAGAGGTGGGACCAAGTCATTGTTTTGCAAGTCACAAGTAAGTCTCAAGTCTTTGCCCTCAAGTCCGAGTCAAGTCCCGAGTCAAGACAGGCAAGCCCCGAGTCAAGTCCAAAGTCAAGACTGGAAAGTCTCAAGTCAAGTCCTAAGTCCTGCATTTTGAGTTTCGAGTCCTTTCAAGTCCTTTTAACCACAGACTAATATATTAACACAGATTGTGTATGCTTTTCAAACGCTGTATTTATTTATTAAAACAAGTGCATTTTAAATTGCAGGAAAGAAAATTGTGCTGACATTGCACTTTATAATAGCACTATTAACCAGTCATTTTAAACATTAACTCATTCCTTTACAGAACAAACACATTGAAAAATAAAGTGCAAATGTACTTATTTGTACAAAAGTGTTAACATTGAAAAAACATGACATATACGTGAAGATAACAAAAAAGTTGTACTTTTTATATGTCAGGGCCCTATGCTGCATTGCATTTGCAAAAGACCAAATTAGCCAAGAGTCTGTCAGTCATTTGTGCACGATGGGGGCGTAGTATGATGCCACCATGGCTGAAAACTCGCTCCACTGGAGCACTGGAGGCAGGCACTGCCAAGACTCTCATGGCCACTCAGAACAGTGAAGGAAGAGTCTTCATGTTCAATGCCCAGAACAAAAGGGGGGAGAGAGTTTTTTTGGGGTTGGTGCACTACTTGTAAGTGTATCTTGTGTTTTTTATGTTGATTTAATTAAAAAAAGAAAGAAAAAAAGAAAAAAAAATTTCTTGTGCGGCCCGATACCAAACGATCCATGGACCAGTACCGGGCCGCGGTCCGGTGGTTGGGGACCACTGAGGTAAACAACCAACAGTATGTCAGAAAGCTAGCTAAAACGGTACACATATTGATAATATAGTATACATTTTAACTGACCTTTATTTTACTATTTTTGTCTTTTTTTAGGTGGCTAAAATACGCGGTGCTGCTGACCGCCGTCTAACATTACGTGTGATATATTGACTAACGTAACCCTGCTTAAAAAAAATCACTGAACAAAAAGTATGAATAAGGTAGTGAACTGCAACAGATTCCCGTGTTTGCAGTAACGTTATAACGTTAGCAGTGAGTTTACAGCCTCACTGATTTAACTACACAGCAAATAAAAGTCACGTTACTTAGCCAATAAACGTTATCTTACATTCAAAACTTACCGTTCTTTGTGCAACTTCAAATGCCGGACGAAGTTGGAAGTTGTTGCCTCTCCATCAGTAATTTTCGAACCGCATGTGTTGCATACTGCAAACCGTTTTGTGTTGACCACCTCGTAATTTTTATACCCAAACAAAATTATTTTAGGTATCATTTTTTGTTCACTGGCGTGTGGTTTGGACATGTCGTCTTCGTTGGTTGTCCTGCAATTTGATTGGATGAATGCTGTGTGATGAAAACAAAGTAGATCTAATTTGATTGGCTGTTGTACTGAGACCACACCAGCTGACACACGCAACGCTGATAGACAAGTACACAATGAAAAATACGGAGCGCTCCCGAATAACTTTTTCATCTTTGGGTTTTGGGGAAAGTAGCAAGTCATGTCAAGTCATGTCAATTCAAAAGGCTCAAGTCCAAGTGAAGTCACAAGTCATTGATGTTAAAGTCTAAGTCGAGTTGCAAGTCTTTTTACATTTTGTCAAGTCGAGTCTAAAGTCATCAAATTCATGACTCGAGTCTGACTCGAGTCCAAGTCATGTGACTCGAGTCCACACCTCTGACTACTACTAATAATAATAATATATTTTATTTGTAAAAAGCACTTTACATTGAGCAAACAACCTCAAAGTGCTACAGTGTATTGAAATAAATAAATAAATAAAAACTAGAACAGCCTAATAGCTAGAACTAGTATGCATATATCTATAAAAAAGGCTTTTTTAAAAAGAAGGGTTTTTAAGCCTTTTTTAAAAAGCATCCACAGTCTGTGGTGCCCTCAGGTGGTCAGGGAGAGCATTCCGCAGACTGGGAGCGGTGGAGCAGAAAGCCCGGTCTCCCATAGTTCGTAGCTTTGTCCTCGGAGGTAGGAGGAGGTTAGCCTGTCCGGAGCAGAGGTGTCATATAGCCAATCGCTATATGACAACTAGTGTGCTCATCACTAGCTGGCAGCTTGTACCGCTGACAACTAGAGTACGAATTGCTATCTGACAACTAGCGCGCCAATCGTTGGCTGACAAAAAGCGTGCCAATAGCTAGCAGCTTGCACTGTTGTCAACTGAACCACCAATGCGCCAATGGCTAGTGGACAATTAATGCGGCAATCGCTTGCCGACAACTAGCGCACCACTCGATAGGTGACAAGGAGCGTGCTAATCACTAGCTGGCAGCTTGCACTGCTGGCAACCAGCGCACTCATTGCTAGCTGGCAAATAGCGCACTAATTGCAAGCTGATAACTACCACGTTAATCGCTGGCCGACAACAAGCGCCCTAATCACGAGCTGGTAGCTTGCGCCACTGGCAACAAAAGCACTAATCGCTAGCTGACAACTCGCACGCTAATCACTAGCTGGCAACTACAGCACTAATTGAATGAACATGATCATTTATTCATATTTTTATTTGGAAGCTGCAAGGTACAGTGAGTACGGGTAGCCATGTCCTCGCTATGTCTAAACTACACTACAGTGTGTGAATGTTAATGTTTAAAAACATTTAAATATGTGGAAAAAAATTGCATATAAATAAATAATATAATTTAATTTAATATAAATTAATTATCATATAATTTATAATATATAAATAATATAATATAAATAATATACCGTATTTTTCGGACTATAAGTCGCAGTTTTTTTCATAGTTTGGCCGGGGGTGCGACTTATACTCAGGAGCGACTTATGTGTGAAATTATTAACACATTACCGTAAAATATCAAATAATATTATTTATCTCATTCACGTAAGAGACTAGACGTATAAGATTTCATGGGATTTAGCGATTAGGAGTGACAGATTGTTTGGTAAACGTATAGCATGTTCTATATGTTATAGTTATTTGAATGACTCTTACCATAATATGTTACGTTAACATACCAGGCACGTTCTCAGTTGGTTATTTATGCCTCATATAACGTACACTTATTCAGCCTGTTGTTCACTATTCTTTATTTATTTTAAATTGCCTTTTAAATATCTATTCTTAGTGTTGGGTTTTATCAAATAAATTTCCCCAAAAAATGCGACTTATACTCCAGTGCGATTTATATATGTTTTTTTTCTTCTTTATTATGCATTTTTGGCTGGTGTGACTTATACTCCGGAGCGACTTATACTCCGAAAAATACAGTAAACAAATTGATGGAAAAAAGGATCCTACTGCTGTTGAAACTGTTTTATTGCATTCCATCCTGGAAAAATACAATTCAAATAAATGATCAAATGGCGCAAATGGAAATGACCATCATGCTTATTGCGTATTGTGTACTCCCTAGTCACACAGAGCAAGAAAGGCCTGCAAGCTGATAAAACCTCTCAAGTTTGCACAGTTCCTGCTCATTAACAACCGGACATCTTACTGATGTCACAGCACTTGGTCCTCCTCCTCACTTTTACAATAGAAGTTTGATCTATAAGTCCGTCATTGATTTGTTACGCATTATATATCACTTCCTCATATTTTTTTTCCCAACTTCCTCATATTAAGTGGCGCTCAAGCAAGCAATTATTTGATAATGGCAATTTGTTATTGGTCTACTTTATGTGAAATTAGATTTTTTTAATATATATATAAAATGAGGCTGACCATTAATTATTAGACATCAATTAGACAAATGCTGATAAATTATGCACAAACTACATTAGAATAGGACACTTTAAAGCTGTGTAATAAGTAAAGTAAATCATTATTGACTGAGGTTTTTCTGAAAGATTTTTTAGAATAGAATAGAAAGTACTTTATTGATCCCTGGGGGAAATTCAGCACCACAGTTCGCTCACAATAGACAATGATAATAATAAATAATATACCGTATTTTCCGCACTATTAGCCGCACCTAAAAACCACAAATTTACTCAAAAGCTGACAGTGCGGCTTATAACCCGGTGCGCTTTATATATGGATTAATATTAAGATTCATTTTCATAAAGTTTCGGTCTCGCAACTACGGTAAACAGCCGCCATCTTTTTTCCCCGTAGAAGAGGAAGTTCTTCTTCTTCTACGCAAGCAACCGCCAAGGTAAGCACCCGCCCCCATAGAACAGGAAGCGCTTCTTCTTCTACTGTAAGCAACCACCCGCCCGCGTAGAAGAAGAAGAAGGGCGCGGATATTACGTTTCATTTCCTTTGTGTGTTTACATCTGTAAAGACCACAAAATGGCTCCTACTAAGCGACAGCTTTCCGGTTCATGAAAAGACGCAATCTCTACATCCGCACACGGACTACTATTTCACAGCAACTGCCTACAGACTTTCAAGAAAAGCTGGCTACTTTCCGTGCATATTGTAAAAACAAGATAGCTGAAAAAAAGATCCGGCCAGAGAACATTATCAACATGGACGAGGTTCCACTGACTTTTGATATTCCTGTGAACCGCACTGTGGATACAACGGGAGCACGTACGGTGAATATTCGCACCACAGGGAATGAGAAGTCATCCTTCACTGTGGTTCTAGCTTGCCATGCTAATGGCCAGAAACTTCCACCCATGGTGATATTCAAAAGGAAGACCTTGCCAAAAGAGACCTTTCCAGCCGGCGTCATCATAAAAGCTAACTCGAAGGGATGGATGGATGAAGAAAAGATGAGCGAGTGGTTAAGGTAAGTTTACGCGAAGAGGCCGGGTGGCTTTTTTCACGCAGCTCCGTCCATGTTGATATACGACTCCATGCGCGCCCACATCACGCTGGTTTTTAATATATTATTAAAGTTTGACTGACCTATCTGACTGTTTTTTTGACATTCCTTTAGCGCAGTTAGATGCGGCTTATAACACGGGGCGGCTTATAGGTGGACAAAGTTTTGAAATATGCCGTTCATTGAAGGCGCGGCTTATAACCCAGGGCGGCTTATGGTGCGGAAAATACGGTAATATATATTAGGGATGTCCGATAATGGCTTTTTTGCCGATATCTGATATTACGATATTGTCTAACTCTTAATTACCGATACCGATATATACAGTCGTGGAATTAACAAATTAGTATGCCTAATTTGGACAACCAGGTATGGTGAAGATAAGGTACTTTAAAAAAATAATTATAAAATAAGATAAGATAAATAAATTAAAAACATTTTCTTGAATAAAAAAGAAAGTAAAACAATATAAAAACAGTTACATAGAAACTAGTAATTAATGAAAACGAGTAAAATTAACTGTTAAAGGTTAGTACTATTAGTGGACCAGCAGCACGCACAATCATGTGTGCTTACGGACTGTATCCCTTGCAGACTGTATTGATATATATTGATATATAATGTAGGAACCAGATTATTAATAACAGAAAGAAACAACCCTTTTGTGTGAATGAGTGTAAATGGGGGAGGGAAGTTTTTTGGGTTGGTGCACTAATTGTAAGTGTATCTTGTGTTTTTTTATGTTGATTTAATAAAAACAACAAAAACAAAAAAACGATATCGATAATTTCCGATATTACATTTTAATGCATTTATCGGCATCTCTAATATATATAATATATTTTATATATAATATATAAATAATATAAATAAATTCTACATATACTCTACATTTAAGTGCAGTCAAGGAACATATGCATTATAGTTATATATTAAGCATTTAAGTGTTTACATTAGAGCCTCTCAGGTCAAACATAAATTATATGAAATGGCAATTTGTTTAACTTTTGAAACAATTGTTCCTAAAAAACAAAAATGTATTGAAATGAAACAGATACATTTTAAATAACATTGTGAGATTCTTACAGCTGTCTTACAAGTGTAAAAGGAAGCTAACAACTGGACAACTTCACGGCATGAACATGTCATACGGTGATAAACCTGCAGGTAGGTAAGTCCTATTCCTATTATTATTGTATACTCATTGTCACTGTAGCCATATTGTACTAAGCAGCCAGGACTCAGATCAGTGTGCATCGCAATACGTACAAGTTCTGGCTTTATGGTCATCATCACGTATCTCAAACATATACAACATTTTTCAAATCTACACTGCAAAAACTGAAACCTAAGTAAGATTAAATATCTCAAATAAGGGTGATATTTGCTTATTTTCTGTCTGATAAGATAATTCTTCTCACTAAGCAGATTTTATGTTAAAAGTGTTTTACTTGTTTTAAGGGTTTTGGTCCTAAATGATCTCAGTAAGATATTACAGCTTGTTGCTGAGATTTGATGACCTATATTGAGTAAAACATGCTTGAAACTAGAATATCAACTGATGAAAAGTTGTGTCATCAACACTCACAAGTAAAAAACTACTTTTTTAAAGTAATAATTTCTTACTTCAAGCATGAAAAAAAAAATCATGATGCCGAGCGCATATCATTATGTCAAGATAATGGCACTAGCATGTACTTAATTTAAGAATATTTTTCAACATATTGAGCAAAAATGTCTTTTTTTCAAAAGAAAAGTGCACTTGTTATTAGTGAGAATGTACTTATTTTAAGGTATTTTTGGGTTCATTGAAGTTAGTTAATTTTACTTGTTTTGGAAAGTCTTGACAAGCCAAATTTTCTTGTTCTATTGGCAGATAATTTTGCTTAGTTCAAATAAAATACCCCTAATTTTTGTTTTTGAACACTGACTTTTTGCAGTGTATTATTCCAAAAGATCAGACAAAGACACTTGTACAAAAGCTGAAGTTATTTTTCCCATTAAAAAAAATGATGTTCATCTAATTAATCAATTTTAGATACCCACAATTTAGCACAAAACTAATTTTAGAAAATGAAAAAACAAAGAAATCTAAAGAAATTGATTTTCTTACACGTTTTTTTTTAATTCAATGGCGTTTACTTTCTTTATCAAAGTACTGGCACTCACAACTTTTTGGGCCCCACAGTGGATTATTTAGGAGGTGTACCAAAAAAAAGTAACCGCACTGAAACTGAGTCACCAACATGTGCATTATTTCTTTGTTTAGTCACTGGATTCCACAAAGCAGGTAAATAAGCAGGTAAACCGACTGTTTTTGTGGAGCGTATTGTCAGATCGTATGATAACCCAGACAGCACACAAAAACCTTTTTAAAGTTTTTTTTATACAAAACTAAATCCTACAAAACATGTACTGTATTGGGCATGTACAATAATATAGAAATATTTTGCGGTGTCCCTTTTTCAGTGGTTTCGGATACCAGTATTGGCGCCTTGAGTATTGGCCGATACCGCTATTAATCCAATACAATATCAGCACAAGTCATAGAACATACTTTTATTTTTTTTGTAGAATGTTAGAAAAGGCTTGATTAAGTGAAATTAGTCAAACTGAGAAAAATGGTACGTAAACAAAAATCACTAAATACATGGCAGACTTATGCTCTCTTTAAATTGAAGTGCAGTGGTAATTTGGTTTTTGGTGACACCTAGAGGCCACAATAATTCATTGAGCATGACGCAGTAAGTAGAATGATGCGGACACATTTGATACTGGATACTTTGTATGACAAGTCAACTATAATTAGTTGATATTTGTTCATATTGACAAATGTGCTGTTGTTCAATTAAGGTACATATATTACGTTTTATAGCTATTGTGTGCTTAGCTGTTGTGTAGCTGCTCACTCCTAGCAGCCAATATATCCTGCCATGTTTAACTTTTGTATGACGTCACAAAAAATACAAAAAAAGACCAAATCGATATCATCCGATACTTGTGTTTTTGCTGATATCTGACCAATGTCACGCCTCTTGTAATAATATACAAAAACGATTTTTTTCGCACCCCTGCTTTAGTCGTTTGGATGTCTTTTTTCTTGTTTTTTTTTCCCGTAAAGTTTGGAGGCATAGATTTTTACCCAAAATAATGTTGGTCACCTAATTGCAAACATTTTTTTTTTTTTATTCCAAAGTGTAGTTATTTGTAATACATCAGACTTGTAAGGATTTATCCAAAAAAAAAACTTGTCTATGGTAGTGTTGTAACGATACCAATATTTTGGTACCGGTACTAAAACTATTTCGATACTTTTCGGTACTTTTCTAAATAAAGGGGACCACAAAAAAATTGCATTATTAGCTTTATTTTGACAAAAAATCTTAGGGTACATTAAACATATGTTTCTTATTGCAGTTAAGTCTTTAAATAAATAGTGAACATACTAGACAACTTGTCTTTTAGTAGTAAGTAAACAAACAAAGGCTCCTAATTTAGTCTGCTGACGTATGCAGTAACATATTGTGTCATTTATCATTCTATTATTTTGTCAACATTATTAAGGACAAGTGGTAGAAAATTATTTATTAATCTACTTGTTCATTTACTGTTGATATCTGCTTACTTTCTCTTTTAACATGTTCTATCTACACTTCTGTTAAAATGTAATAATCACTTATTCTTCTGGTGTTCGATACTTTACATTAGTTTTGAATAATACCACAAATTTGGGTATCAATCCGATACCACATTGGTCATATTCAAAGTCCTCATGTGTCCAGGGACATATTTCCTGAGTTTATAAACATAATATACATTTTTTTTAAATGAAAGAAGATGTTGTGATGCCAAAAAATAGACATAATCATAGTAGTATCGACTAGATACATGCTTGTACTTGGTATCATTACAGTGGATGTTAGGTGTAGATCCACCAATGGCGTTTGTTTACATTTTGACGACGGTGAGCTACGGTGTGTAGTGAAGCATGTTTAGCTATTCCTCGTCCTGCAGGGATGATACTTGTAAGAAACTTACTTTATTTGTCGCCATGGAGACCAGGATTAGTGATTTAGAAGTAGCTACACTGCCGACGGCGGATGGACGTTAATAATAATAATAATAATAGATTTTATTTGTGAAAAAGCACTTTACATTGAGTAAACAACCTCAAAAGTGCTACAGTGTATTAAAAAAAAAAAAAGATAATAAAGATTAAAACTAGAACAGCCTAATAGCTAGAACTAGTATGCATATATCTAAAAAAAAAAAAAGAAGCTTTTTTAAAAAGAAGGGTTTTTAAGCCTTTTTTAAAAGCATCCACAGTCTGTGGTGCCCTCAGGTGGTCAGGGAGAGCGTTCCATAGACTGGGAGCGGCGGAGCAGAAAGCCCAGTCTCCCATTGTTCGTAGCTTTGTCCTCTGAGGTTGTTAGCCGCTAACTAGCTAGCCATGTCTTAAAGCACCTCTTCCTGAAGGCGTTTCAGTGTTATAACTTCACCTTTATCGTTAGTTTTTAAGCCAAAATGCGTCCGTTCTCCCTTTTCTGTCTACACACTGTGTCTGCTTGTAAGTACTCAGTGATTGTGTGCCGCCGAACATGCTCCTCTGCATGTAAACCAGCAATGACAAAACTTGACTTCGACATGGGGGGGTACAGAAGCAGTATAGTATCGAAAATTATTCATTAGTATCGCGGTACTACACTAATACCAGTATACCGTACAACCCTAGTATATGGTCAAACTGTAACTAAATAACGCATCAATAAGTCAGGATTGCAGATGTAAAACAAACAGAACAAAAGGTGATACAGTAAAAGGAGATGGATGCGTGTGTGTGCGTGCGTGCGTGAGTTGGATGGGTGGGCTAAAGTGACGTGCGCGTGTGTGTGTTGAAAAGCTGAGTCCGGACTGGAGGAGGAGTGAGAGCATTCTGCAGCTGCACCGCACACACAAACGCCTTCCTTTCTTCATACTCATCTTTTGGCAGCAAGTTCCAATTTTCAAGCAAAGGATTATTTTTTTTTAATTAAATAGTTTCTTTAAACCAACCAACTACAGACCTGAGGCACAATGTAAGTGTAATTATGATTTTTTTTCTAATTGAACTCTTGTTAGACAATGTCCAAATTGATGTGCGATACCACTCATTTTCTTTCCGATCCGATACCGAGTAAAATTCAGGCTGGTATGGGCGATACCGATCCGATATTGATCCTTGGTGCAAATATACTTATGTGTACTAATATGTAAAAAGTTGTGTATTCCAAGTAACATAACTCATAGCATAAATAATTTAAAACAGGGTTATTCATTTCAAACTCTTAAACACATAAATACAATTATACTTATTTGACAGGGACAGTACAATTAAACATTGCTACCCACAGGTAACCGATGTCAAAGTACATAAGACTTCTAGCTACAGGCTAATTTGCAACCCTTGTCCCTGGTTAGGCTTTTAAAAAAAAGTTGAGAAAAGTGTAAAAAAAACATACAAAAGGATTAAGAGAAGTAGAAAAATGAAAACACATTGAAAATAATTGGCCCCATTTTGTCCCAATTCTAGTGCTCACACTTCGGATTTTCCTTAAGCCACTTTTTCAGTGTTGTGGAGAAAAGAATAATGAGGTAGTGGCGTGAATAACTATTTTCAACCTCTTACAAGAGAAAAAAATAGGACAAAATCATATAAAGTACATGAAAATGGTGTTTCAAATCGTAAAGAAAATGAGTAAAATAATAAAAATAAATGATTAGAATAAAAACTCACTCACAATTCAGTTACATTACACATTGCCTCATTCACAACTTAATTTTTTTACACTGTGTTCCTGTTAATGATACACATGATCTCAAATCACTAAAGTATCACAAGTATTGATATTTTGATTTGACATCGATATTACAGAATTGAATACATGTCTGTATCGGCAGTATCGATATTTCAGTATTGATTCAGACATCACTACAATGTGCAATAAACACTAGTAGTTGAATAAAATGTCAAAACTAATACATCAATTATTAGTAAAAATGCATTAGGACAAAGTTGTCTGTTATTGTTTTACAAAATAGTAAATTATCTGTTTTTTAATCTACCAACGTGCTTGAGAACTTTGATCAGGGGTCATAAATACTACAGGGTCTACAAAATTAGAGAGCAGCGGGGGCCACAAGGGAGGGTCTTTTTAAAGAGTGCAACGAGCCCTGGCATGAAATGATGGAAATGTGAGAATTCGGAGGGCAGGATTGATTTCACTTTGCAAGTGGCACGACATTCCTCGCATTCCCCTACAACAGTGTTTTTCAACCACTGTGCCGCGGCACACTGCCGTGGGAGATTATCTAATTTCACCTATTTGGGATAAAAATATATTTTGCAAACCAGTAATTTTAGTCTGCAAATGATGTGTCGTTGTTGAGCGTCGGTGCTGTCTAGAGCTTAACCTTGTAATACTCTTCCATATCAGTAGGTGGCAGCCAATAGCTAATTGCTTTGTAGATATCGGAAACAGCGGGAGGCAGTGTACAGGTAAAAAGGTGTCTAATGCTTTAACCAAAAATAAACAAAAGGTGAGTGCCCCTAAGAAAAGGCATTGTGGCTTAGGGAAGGCGATGCAGAACGAAACTAAAACTGAACTGGCTACAAAGTAAACAAAAACAGAATGCTGGACGACAGCAAAGACTTACTGTGGAGCAAAGACGGCGTCCACAATGTACATCCGAACATGACATGACAATCAACAATGTCCCCATAAAGAAGGATAGCAACAACTGAAATATTCTTGATTGCTGTAACAACGTAGATGCGGGAAATATCGCTCAAAGGAAGACATGCAACTGCTGCAGGAAAATACCAAAAAAAGAGAAAAAGACACCAAAATAGGAGCGCAAGGCAAGAACTAAAACACTACACACAGGAAAACAGCAAAAAAAAGTCCAAATAAGTCAGGGTGTGATGTGACAGGTGGTGACAGTACACCTACTTTGAGACAAGAGCTATATTGATGCATGCTTGGTTATGGTTTAAAGTCATATCCAATGACTTTTTACTGTCAACTGAGTTTCGTTTTTTTAATGATTTCTGCTGGTGGTGTGTCTCCGGATTTTTTCAACGCAAAAAATGTGCCTTGGCTCAAAAAAGGTTGAAAAACACTGCCCTACAAGAGACTCAAGGAAAAATATCGTCCTTTAAATCATTATTTTCATTACATTTTTTTTATTGCCACATAAAATGTCAATTCAGTATGGGTAAACAATACTTTAGTAAAAACCCCTTTTTATTCTCAGTATTGCACAAATTTGATAATGTGCATGTAATAATAGATAGATGCAAAGTGCAGCATGATTATATGATGACCGTAAAATATTGCCCCCAGGCAAGTTTTTGCTTTGCTAGAACATACAGTATACATCAGGAGACAATGTATGGTACATGTGGGAATATATTATGGCAACAAAGCCTTTTTCTTTCCATTGCGGAAATAGAGTTTACCTTTTTGGACTCGCCTTGTCCCGATATCGATGAATTTCCTTAATTTTCCAAAACTTGTTGGATCCCGCCATTAAAACCTTTTAAAAACTGGACTATTGAATTTACGACTTTATTGAAAACTGTCAATTTTTTTGCACATAATTCAAATTTTAGTAGCAACTGCCAAGAAGTACAGTGCAGGCCAAAGGTTTGGACACACCTTCTCATTCAATGGGTTTTCTTTATTTTCATGACTATTTACATTGAAGGCAACAAAACTATGAATGAACACATGTGGAGTTATGTACTTAACAAAAAAGGGTGAAATAACTGAAAACATGTTTTCTATTCTAGTTTCTTCAAAATGGCCACCCTTTGCTCTGATTACTGCTTTGCACACTCTTGGCATTCTCTTGATGAGCTTCAAGCACACCTGTGAAATGAAAACCATTTCAGGTGACCAACTCTTGAAGCTCATCAAGAGAATGCCAAGAGTGTGCAAAGCAGTAATCAGAGCAAAGGGTGGCTATTTTGAAGAAACTAGAATATAAAACGTGTTTTCAGTCATTTCACCTTTTTTTGTTAAGTACATAACTCCACATGTGTTCATTCATAGTTCTGATGCCTTCAGTGACAATCTACAATGTAAATAGTCATGAAAATAAAGAAAACACATTGAATGAAAAGGTGTGTCCAAACTTTTGGCCTCTACTGTACATGGGAGTGTTCTATAAACCCCCAGTATAACAAAACAAATGTGCTTAAAAAAGTATTTAAAACATTGTCCTTAATGTTCTTTCAATATGGTGGTAGCGTGACGTCATAATGATATTTGTACTGAAATAGGCTAATAAAAATGCTAACATACTGCTAGTTTCATTTTTCATCAGGAAGAGTTTCTCTTCTTGGCACTTAGAGACGTGGTAAAGTTAGGTAGCAACTTTGTGGAGGTTTACTGCGCACTGCGGTAATGTATGCTGCCTACAGGGCTTGTGGTGGCGGATACTTTGCCTTTCACCCTTGCTTGTATTTGATTAGCAAAAAATGGAGGTGGAAGGTGTGTATTAGGTCTGTTGTGAAGCGTACGATGACGATGAAAGTTATGATGCATACCGCCCCACTTCAACAATATTGGCTCATTTTTTTCTAGAACAGTGGACATTCTTCTTCGGCGCTGACTTCACTCGACTCAATCGACATAGCTTGCTGAGAAAAAGGAAGTAGCGATGTAATATTTGCGTGTTGGTTTCGAAGTATCCATACTTGCCTGTTTTAAACTAATCTAGTGAGCAAATATTCACATTTCTTTGGTTTCAGTTTAAATTTTCAGTCAAAATGTTATTTTGCTCAGACCTTTGCCTACAGGCCTGTAGTTGGTGGTAAATAATTATGACATCTGTTATGTTATGTTATCAATTAATGCAGACCAGGCTCCAACAGGCCCTATCTCCCAATAGTAAAGAATTCTTTAAAAATATCCTTAATCCAAACGGTGATCCGCATGACCCCCATAATCAAATCACTTCTTCCTTATCCCATTTCTGACATTTACCAAACATTCAATCAGAATCTACTCATACATTTTTTTTAGCTATCTATAGCGGAATTTAATAAATAGCGGGAACGCTCTTGCCATTAATACACTGTTTGTCACTGTGGGTGGAGGCGGGGCCGCTAGCATTGTAACTTAAATGTAAGGTAACTAGTAGAGATTATGCAAATCACCCTCAAAATTGAATCACTTTCTTTCTTCCCTTTTGGACATTTCCTGATAGTTTTATCGAAATCCGCCCATAACTTTTAATTTGTTTTAATTTTATTTAGCCTTTATTTAACCAGGTAAAAATCCCATTGAGATCAAGGATCTCTTTTTAGGTTGCTAACTAACAAACCACGGCGGTAAATGTGTGTGTCTAGTTGTCTGTTTGTGCCCTGTAATTGACCGGTGACCAGTCCAGCGTGTACCCCCTCTCGCCCAAAGGTAGCCAGGATAGGCCCCTGCACTACCCTTGATCCTTGACAGGATCAATTACTTGTTATAAATGTTTTCAGTGTCACACTACTACACTCTGGTATGTTATTCCTGCTCAGTGGCCTTGTGGTTAGACTGTCCGCCCGGGCCGAGTCATACCAAAGACTATAAAAATGGGACCCATTACCTCCCTGCTTAACACTCAGCATCAAGGGTTTGAATTGGGGGTTGAATCACCAAAAATGATTCCCGGGCGCGGCTCACTGCTCCCCTCACCTCCCAGGGGGTGATCAAGGGTGATCGGTCAAATGCAGAGGATACTTTCACCACACCTAGTGTGTGTGTGACAATCATTGGAACTTTAACTTTTATAATCACACTAAAGTTCCCCATTGTTTGGTCAGGTGTGAAAACAGTAATCAAACTCAGGGGCGGCCCAAGCCCACTAATCCCCCAACAAAAAGAGGTTTTGGTACAGTTCCACACAAATTTGTCAGGATTCAGCTGTAGTGAGATAGCCGTTCTATCTATCTTAATAATTACGTTTGAACATAAATTAAATTGTGATGTAGCTTTAGGATTTAAACCAATGAAAACTTTTAGGTCTTTTGAACAATGGGCCTTCGGCAACGTATCTTAGTGGTTGGTGTCCCAATAAGTGCCTCACATATTGTTTTTTCAATAAAAACTGTTGATCTGAACAGTTTTCTCTTGTCTTTGTGTTGACCAGGACTAACAACAGAGATCGCTGGAAGGTGTACAAGAGGGTGACTGTCATGTTCTTCCTGGCAGTGGTGGCGCTCACTGTTGTCCAGAGAGGGAGCATCAACATGGGGGCTCCATTTGAACTCCAGCGGCAGGCTCGCATGGATGCCTCTGAAGTAGCTGAGTCCAGAGCTGCCCTTCAAGTGAAGACGCACTCCTCTCGGGGGGTGAAAGGCTTTTGGAAGGCGATTAAGCACCAGCCGCTTCATCGAGGTCGATCCACCACCCAGGAGCCTAGTGTCACTGAAGAACATAGTGCCACAACCTGGGACGTAACCACCACCAACTGTAGCGCCAACCACAATCTTTCAGGCCAGGATTGGTTTCGGAGCCTGGAGGACACATTCAAGCAATTTATGCTTTACCGACACTGCCGATACTTCCCAATACTTCAAAACCACCCGGAGAAATGCGCTGGGGAGATTCATTTGCTCATGGTGATCAAATCTGTGGCAACCCAGCAT
Source organism: Nerophis lumbriciformis (assembly GCF_033978685.3). Classification (NCBI taxonomy): domain Eukaryota; kingdom Metazoa; phylum Chordata; class Actinopteri; order Syngnathiformes; family Syngnathidae; genus Nerophis; species Nerophis lumbriciformis. The sequence continues at coordinate 13,927,597 of NC_084561.2, forward strand.
GATCGTAGAGAGGTCATTCGAAAAACATGGGGCAAGGAGCGAGTCATAAGCGGCAAGAGGATAAAGACGCTCTTCCTTCTTGCTAAATCATCCAACCAGGCCGAGGGGGCGAACCATCAAAAGCTTTTGGAGTACGAAAACCAAATCTATGGCGATATCCTTCAGTGGGACTTCTTGGATAGCTTCTTCAATCTCACGCTGAAGGAGACACACTTCCTCAAATGGTTCCACATCTACTGCCCGAGTGTTCGCTACATCTTCAAGGGGGACGACGATGTTTTTGTCAGTGTGGAGAACATCTTTGAGTTCCTCGACAGCACTGACCCTGCAAAGAACCTCTTTGTTGGGGATGTGATTTTTAGGGCAAAGCCGATCCGAAAAAAGGAGAATAAGTACTACATCCCGCAGGCTTTGTACAATAAGACCCATTACCCTCCCTACGCAGGGGGCGGGGGGTTTCTGATGGACGGGAACCTGGCAAGGAAGCTCTACTGGGTTGCAGATACCCTTGAGCTGTACCCCATCGACGACGTCTTCTTAGGTATGTGCCTGGAAGTCCTTCGGGTGGCTCCAATCAAACATAATGCCTTTAAGACGTTCGGCCTTGTGAAAAACAAGAGCAGCAAGTTGAACAAAGAACCTTGTTTCTTTAAGAGCATGATTGTTGTTCACAAACTGCTCCCAAAGGAACTCTTACACATGTGGAATCTGGTCAACAGCGAATTGGTCTGTTCACAAAAAGTCGAGATTCTATAGCTCGACCAGGCCGCTCCAAGCTGACTCTTGCTGTTTGCCAGGATAGTTCAAGGGAAACTGTGCAAACTCTTCTTTCTGGGGGAAGACTGAGACAGTATTTGCTATCGCTGTGGGTTTTATGTAGAAGTACTTCGGAAGTAAATTATGCTTTTTTTTTAATTGTTGTATTTATAAGGCATTTAAAAAAAACCTCAACCTAAAGCTGCGGCGACAATGGTAACACGAAGGAAGACGATTTATCACGTGATGTGTGATTTAGGCCTGCTTGGTGCGGATTATTTCCTTTGGAGCCTTTTCCTTTTACCGACTTCCTCGTTAGAGGACACCGATGATGAATCCATAAATGTGAATATTATTCCTCAACAAAATCATGAATGTCTCTGCCTGCCATAAAGAAGGAATGCCTATTTTTCACGAAAAGGAATAATATGAGGCGCGTTCGCACTTGTCATTTTTGAAACGGTTAAAACA